>NC_142123.1:31687500-31845000 GCF_056152115.1 Neolamprologus brichardi
TCATGAACTTGGCAGCAGGAAGGTGTGAAACATGTGCCTGACAGCTGTTCAGTTCACAAACTAAAGAAAATGTGAAGATTTGCAGATAATCTAAGTCGCATTTAATTAAAAGTAGCACAAACACAAAATCCTGAAACAGGAGAAATACTTCCATTTCTTTCTTTTTTTTCTTTGATGTTAGCAACAGGGGACGGTTTCTCACTGCGTCTGCTTTTAACAACACTCATTAAGTGTTTGGGAACCGAGGAGTCCAGCTGCTGTTGTTCCAAAGCCAAATGTTTCCCCGATCCTGCTTAATGCTACATGTTTTCAGCAGCTCAGTTTTCTCCCAGTTCTCAAAGCTACAGACTCGTTTATGGAGCCATGCTAATGAGATATGTGCAGAATACGTATTGGTATTGTCTCGCCTGAAAAAATAACAAAAGGAGGTTTGGATGGTAGCACATGCTGCCTTATAATCTTCACATATCACTCAGCTTTAATAGTGCTTTTACAGACCTCCAACTTACCCATGCACTCTAACTGATATCAAACTGGACGTCCACTTTTAGCTCAGAGGATGCGGAGTTCATGATTCCATGTCTCCACTTCACTTCATCTTAACTGAGCTCAAGATCTGTCTGTGTTTTTTGTTTGTAAACTTCTATTTGTGGTTTCAGTGATGGATTTAAGATGGACTTGTGCTTCAGTGATTTCGTTTCTGGTTTAATGAAATGCTGTGTGACAGCCTGATGGAGGTGATCAGTCATTCAGTACTAGTTTTAACCCTTTAAAGCCGGTCGGAGCTGCACGCTCGATTTTGCATAACTATTTTTAAATCCTGGTAGCTCTGCAACCGCGTGAGCTAGCGCAATAATTTTTTTTGCATATGAAACCGGAGGAGTTGTACTTACATCTTATACCATCAGCTTGTCCTCAGTCACAGTTTCCTTCCACATATAGCTTTGCAAAAACTGCATAAAAAGCACTTGCAGCAACAAAAACATAATATTCCAGAAACGCGCTTTGCCGATCCAATCAGCTGTTCATAACACTTCCTAGTCCATCAGCACGAACTATCGCATGTCCGCCATGACCTGCCCGAAACCGGAAGTGACGTCATTTTGCGGAAGTGTAGTTTTTTACCATCAGGGCCTCATAAGCCTATACTGGTGTTTTTAAAAGTTATGTTGGACGTTATGATTTTCTGTGTGGTTTCTGGGATGCTTAGGACTCATATTGCACTGCTGGAAATAGTTTATTTTGATGCATATGCTGCTTTTTTGCAAATTTGCATTATAATATTTATTTTTGTTTTTCCTGCAGTGTATAAAAATTGGTGTATTTCAAAAAAAAACTATGAAGGCACTCAAAATAAATTTCCTGTGGTGGGAAACTATTTTGTGCAACTTTTTTGTATTTACAGTTTTCAGGGATAAGCCTCTTAAATTTCTCTAACTAGAAATATATGTTAAAAAACAAAAACGATTTTCAATTTTTTTGTAGTTTATTGCACTTTTTTGCAATTTATGTAATTACTATGCACTTAATGCAGACATATTATTAAAATTTGGGCTATAATGGTTGTATTGATGTATAGCAACTTGAAATGCTCCCAAAAATGGCTCCACAGCATGTAAAAATATAATATAAGCTCTGGTGCACTTGGTTCTATGGTAGGTCTTAAAGGGTTAAGGCTCGAGGTCTCTCGAGACTGTCCCCGTCCATCCGTGCATGAACCAGTGAAGTGTAAAAATCAGACATTAGTCCTGATAACACACCTGTCGTAGCTGTTTATTTGTGTGCGTTTGTGTTACCTGATTGGTGAAATACAGCTGGTAGGAATGGTTAACCAATCGGGTCCTGAAGCTGAGGCTCAGCTGACCCTCCAGGAATCTGATGGCGCTGTTTATGAAAGTTGCAGGAACTGCAACGAGGAGCCACTTGGAGAGCTGAAGCACGAAGGCCTGAGGATCCTTCTGAACAATACACCGCACTATCACGCCTGACACACACAGCAGATCAATACTGATGATTAGTGATGATGCCAAACTAACTTCATCACCATTGATCCTAAAAATATGATCAATGGATAACTAATGACTTTATAGACAAACAAGGAGACCGACCGTCCAGAGACGCGACGTAAATCGACAGGAAGGTCCGGGACATCAGGGTGAGAGAGTGTAAGGCGAGCAGGGCGATCTCTGGACAAAGTAACCGTGGAAACAAGAGCTTCAGCAGCCGGGAAAGTCTGAGGAAAAAGTCCCTGTTGACCGACGGAGACCTGAGGACAGAAACACACGAGAGGTTCATCCTGAGCTCAACCCTGAAGGCCCGGAGCAGCCGGACAGGCGAGCAAACCCTCTGCCACTTTAAAAACACACCTGCTGTCACTCTTCTTCTGCTTCTTCTCTTTCTTGCTCGTCTCTCCGCCATCGTCAGCAGAGCTCACTGCACCCACTGATGGATCAGATACACCCAGCTGTTTACCTGCTGCTCGCCTCTGCAAAGACAAACCCACAGTCACCTGCGCTGTTGGTACAGGTGTGAACAGGTCTGTGCAGTTCTGTTTTCAGGTCAGTTTATTCTGAGTCAGCTTCCAGAATATGTTTCCTGGTTTCAGTTTATATATTTTAATCTCATCTTTAGTTTTCAGTGTTTTTGTGAATGTTCTTTTGATAATCCTGGGGAGGATTTGTCTGTGGATTTAGGAAGTTCAGAACAAATAATCCAAACAGAAACGTAGGCTGACTCACCTTCACGTAGACAAACACATGAACTAATGCTTCCCTGTATTCTTCCTGCTAAACAAAGACTTAAACTAAAGGAATCTTTTGTTAGGGCTGTCACGTTAAATTAAAATACATTTCACTGGTTCACAGTATCTCCAGTGGCTCCACAGTGTGGTGGTTTACACATGTAAACGTGTGAGAGGCTCGAGATCAGGAGGAGAAAAAATCCCTTCGAGGTTGCATCAGGAAAGGCGTTTCTGAGAATAAGAATTTTTCCTATCTACCGAAAATATACAATAGACTCTGTGCGCCTCAGCATATGCTACTTCCGGTAGGGAAACTCCTCTAGAGCGCTTCGTTTCCGGTGTGATTTTCGCTTCTCGTTTACCGTCGGTTTTTCTAAAACAAGTCAACCAAATGGATTTCTCAAGATGTCTCGGGCATTTACCGAATATATCTGTAGATGATGTTCGTCGAATTGTCGATATTTTTCCGAGCAAAAGAGAAAAAGGATTCAAATGTTATATTTCTCAGTATTTGTGTACAGCTGTCCCTCGTTTATTACGGGTGTTATGTTCTAAAAATAACCAGCGAAATCCACAAAGTAGCCAACTTTATTTTTAACAATTATTATAGATGTTTTAAGACTGTAAAAACCCCTCACTACACACTTTATACACTTTTCTCAGACAGGCACGAACATTTTCATACTTTTCTCTCTTGTTTAAACTCTCAAAGTTCAAACCTTTGTAGAAAAATAAGTCCAGTATTATAGAATAAAACCAAAGATCAAACCCTGTTTTTAGGTCCATAACATGAGAATAGAGCAGCTGTGAGATAATTCAACATCAATGAATCATCAATGAATCAATGAATCAGCGATTGATGTAGCGATTCTGTACTGTACAGGAGAGACGGCACGGAGGAGATCGACAGTGGTCTGCAGCCAATCAGGATGCAGAACACAATGATGCATGCAAAGAAAATCCGCGAAACAGCGCAGCTGCAAAAGGTGAACCGCGTTATAGGGACCACTGTAATTTTGAAGGTAAGTCATAGAGGTGGGAATCACCATACATCCCACGATACGATATTATCACAATGCTTAACGCACGATACGATATTATTGCAATTTTTTAAAATATTTTGCGATATTCAGATTCTGTACATAAAGGTAAACTTTATCAATATTCATTTTCTCTAATATCAAAGTCTCACACTCAGTCTTTCTCTCATTTCAGTTTTATTGTTGACAAACTGAACGGTTTGTATTACAGTCTAGTCCAACTTAACTGAATGAACCATCTGGTACAATTATAGCTATTCTGAACTATGCAGTTTATGATAACTATGCAGCCCCTTCAGCAACTGAAGAATTTGAAAGTAAATTAAAACAAAATATAATTTTACATTAAATAAAAAAGTTTTAAACTTAATTAAAATAAAACATGTCTTAAATTAAAATAAGTAAACTGTCATGTTTATTGCTGCCAAAAACAAGTTAAACACATTTGGACAGTGAAGGAATGTCAGGATTGTTGCTCAGAAAAAGGATCAACATGCTCTGAAGTCAGAGCACAAAAACCTTTTTGTAACAAAATATTGATTTCTGCTGTCCCTGTATCCATACATTATTAGCAAACAAAATATCACGATGCTACACAGTACGATTTTTTCCCCCAACCCTAGTAAGTCACAACATACCCTTCGTAAATACTAATGTATAGAAATCCTTACCAGCTATGATTCGTTTATTTTTTGTGGCTTTTTTCACAGTTTGTTAACATGCTGTGTAGGTGTGTACTTGACTAGCTGATATCAACATAACGGGGAAACATCTGGTTTGACTATTCTTCACCTGAAGTTTGAATGCTGAACATTTGCCTGTTTAAATCATAAGACCAGTCACTATACAGAGATGTGCTTCTGAATGTGGACGATGTGTCTTCTCATTTTGTAATGCAGTACTGCTTGTGTTGAGTGACGTAAACAACTGATCGATCTAAACTCTTTAAACGTCAAAATTGATCATTAGATTTTTCATGACACGGCAGTGGTGAGTGTTCCCACCTCTGCTCTTTGTAACTTAACGCGATCTTCCCGTTTTCGTGTTTTGGACATGATTCTGGAGTATATCTTCGCAGTGGCGATTGACTGCAAAATAAAGCTACCGGAAATGTACAACCCTACATCCGGTCTTAAAACAGGAAGTTAGCATTTTCTCGTGCACAGGGTCTATTAAAGAAAATATTTTATATACTTCACTTTACTAATTGGCTACTGCCAATATGAGTGAAAAAAGCATTGATTACACCAGTATGAACAAATGTCACAGCTATAAGTTGACCCACAAACTGAAGAAACACCTGTAAGTCCAGGTGGAGGGCAGAAACCTCCGGGCCTGAAACATGAAGCCGACACTGAGATACCCAGAAACTGCCTTTCCTCTAACAAACACCTGAGGCAAACTCCAAAAGGGAGTCAATCCCCATTGTTTCCTATGTTAAAATGTACAACGTTACAGCAGAAACCCACTGTAATGTAAAATGTGCCCCACCATAAGAACTGTTGAAATTTGTATAGCAGTATCTATCAGTGTCCATCTAGTGAGGTTAACATTAGGGGTGTGGCCACTTTGATTGCCATGCACCTGCAGCTGATCGTTGTCTGCCAGGCTCACTCATTGAACTGGTCCTCTCCACCATGTTTGTAGTCTTTATGCCTCTCAAAGCATGTTTAATGAAATAATAATAATGTCCTGCTGTGAGTTACAGACCATCCAAGATGTTCGTGACTGTCTAGAGCTTTATTGATCTGTTACTACTTAGCAATGATTAGCAGATATCCATGTTAGTGCATTGCTAACCACAGTGACAGGTTAGACCTTTGGAAAGCAGAGAAGGGAGGAGCCGTGCCTCACGCAGCAACACAACAGCTCCGATGTGAGTGACTGAGCCTGATTAAGAGCTTGTGTGTGAGAAAAGTTGCCAGAAGGGAAGAAAACTGTTGTTAGTGACTCTGTGATTTATTGCGTCATAAATTGTTTTAGTGCTGCGATAAACATCAAAGACAATCTGCAACCTGAAGCTGGGCTTTAGCTTTGACTGTAAATCTTTAGTTTAGCTACGCATGATTAAAGTATAATTAATTTTTTTATTTCTGGTTTTATTTCTAATGGGTTTTTTTTCACACCTAGTTTTAATGTTTCATTCAACAATAATGACCTTTGTGTGTACAGGTGTGTGCGTACCTGCAGCCTCCTCCACACATATGGAGACAGCTTTTTGACGGCGTACGCTGTGAGCAGGACGGCCGTAAATTTCCTGAGTCTGGAGCTCCGCCTCAGCTGAGCAGGCAGCTTCTCATAGGTCAGCTGCATGCTGACAGGTAGCCCACGAACGACCAATTGATGCACAGAAATCGCAGCGTGTCACCTAAGGTCAAACCGAACCTGATCCCAGACGGGTCCACTGTGAACCGATGCGGGTTTGTCAAGGAAACGCCATGCTGACCTCAGAGCGTGAGCCACCACCTGCACAGACAGGATCAGGTTTTAGATTACACCTCAGTCCAGCTGCAACCGTTAGACAGTTCATGCACTCCATAACACTGCAGAGTAAGCAAACAGCTGCACAGGGCCCAACAAGGCCCTCCAAAAAAGAAACATGTGGCTGTGAATGAATGATAGGATCGCACGGCTCTGTGTTCACAATCGTGTAGTGAAAAAAGTAGCCATCAATCAATTTTTATTATACTAAAAAAAGCAAAGACATGTGCATTTGTTTTTTATTGTAATGACTGATCAACATTTCTTGCTTTGTCTGAGACTAACCCACTGCTCTGGTGGAGTCACACCAACCAGTCTTAACTGGGAGAGCTCTTTGATTTCACCCATAAATAAAGACATTAGCAGTACAATCTGGTGCATGACCCATTCAGCAGAATTCAGGAAATTAAGGGCCTGACTCTCACAATTTCCTCCAGGACCCCCACATGAATGTGCTCCTTTCTATATTATCTACACCCGTGTGTGTCAGTGTGTAATGCAGGGGTGTCACGCATGCAGCCCGGCCTGCCAGAGGGTCTGATCCGACACCCTGAATGACTCTGCAAGATGAGAAAATTGCAGAAAAGTCTTCAATAATTTAATCTTCTTAATAAAGTAATCTGCTGTTCTATAAAAACATCAAATAAAATTGTTACTTAGACCTAAATAACTCCACCTGAGCTTTTAAAGAGCCACTTAAATCTGTGAAGCACATGTAATGTCAGCTCGAGACAAGCTGTTTCAACTGCTCTTACTTTCTCAAGATAACGCAGGCGGTTTGTTATGTCTTCTTATATACCTTAAAAGGATATCCATGTTAAACATCCCCAGCTACAAAACACATTTACACTCTGTTAAAAACATAAAATTATTCTGACGCAGAAGGAATATCAGCCAGAAGACGACCCTGGAAAGACCTTTCATATGCTATAACCTGTTTGTCCAGCCACCTGTCCCACGTGGTCCTCTGACCCTTGAGCCCTGAAAGGTAACTCAAAGTACTTTTCCCAGTTTTCTCCAGTGACTTATAAGCACACAGATAAAACATGTTATACACATTAAATCACTGCTGAATCTATGTTTTATCTCATGATATTAAAGCTTAAAATTAATTATAGAAAAATGAAATGTTGGCTGTAGACTGTCACACCTGCAGTGAATCTAAACCTGATTCATGTGCAGTTTAAACAGAACTTACATGTTTTCAGTCCTGGAATTTTATTAAGTTATAAAGGCTGTTCTTGCTTGGGGGTCTCTAACTCTGAGAACAGCCATAATACAAAGGTAAAAATTTCCATTACTTCATTAGAAACGCTAAAGTTATTATATTAAAGAAATCAGCTGATTCTGGGGGATCACGTGGAGGTATTTTCAGCTTTTACTGGTTTGACACGGAATAACCCAAAGATTATTACGCAATGCTTTCACTGGCCCACACTGAGCTGTATGTGACCCATGAACTAAATGACACCCCCCCCCCCCCCCCCCCCCATGTAACCTGATTTGATTAGTGTAACTTTATACGTATTATAAGTGTTGTGAACAGACAGAAGGAAGGTCTGTGATATATGTAATAATCTGACAAAATGTTGTTATATAAGGTCAGTAAACGTGCTGTGACATACTGCACACTGTTATATAACGTTAATAAACGTATAGAGATTATATAACATTAATAATAAGATCCTTGCTCTCTCTCTCTCCCATTTACTATCGACCAAGAGGACGGGCTCCACTTTAACGTCCCGCAGGTGTCCTGTCGGTGTTCCGGGTACTCTGGTAAACACTCACCCGGGTTCAGCAGCAGCAGTCGGTGACCTGTTGAACATCCACAGTCGGTGTGTCGGTGTACAGAGTCCAGCTCCGGTATGTTAGCTCCGGTCCCCCTAGCTTCTAAGTCTCCCGTGAACACTGACTGTAACAAACGGCTAACGGCACGCTGTCGCGCAAACTCGTTTATAACACTACTGCCGTTCGCAGAGTGTCCTGCCCTCCCGCCGAGCAGCTCTCGACCCGGACTCGAACTTTACTCCGGGCTGGGTGACCCGGCAGCGGACCCACGGTTGCTAACTGAAGCTAACTGCTAACAGGAACTTTGTTGTTTCTCTGATGTTGACATGAAAAGAGCACGAAGTTCCGGGTTAAATCGCTCCTCCTGCTTCACAGCCGCCCGGGACAGACGCGCGCACGACCCGCCGTCACTCCTCCACCAACTTCTTCTGCTACGCTGAACCGGCGGTGTGAGGACGGTCACACCGGCGGAGGCAGAGAAAAGTTCAGCATCTGTTTACCTGAGCAGCGGGCCGCGTCCGGATACCGACACAAGGTGCCCTGAAGGGCGGGCCGCGTTCCGATACTGAGGACGTGACCTCCCTCTCCTCCTTCTGCTTTTATCCGAACAAAATATAAGTAGCTGGGCGGTGGTGGGGAGGGGGTGTGATATTTTAAAAATAAATAAATAAATGAAATAAAACCTCTGATGGTTGGAGGTTAAAGTGATACATTTCAAATAAAATTATGTAAAGTTTACAAAATTAACTTCTAAATTAACAATAAAAAAAACTTGCAAAAATTGACAAATTTATGTAAAAAAAAAATACTACCAAATTTCAGACAAAAATATGGGAAATTTATAAACTAAAAGATGAAAAAGAAGTTTTGGAGAAATAAATTTGCAAATGTACAATGAAAAGACCTAGCAATAATTGGAAATTTATGAGAAGAATAATGCCAAATGTCTGAGAAAGAACTGCAAATTTATGGTGGAAAATATTGTTTATTTTTTTTTTAGGAATAAACGTTTTTCTTCTTATAAGATACAATAAAATACAATTTGAGTCAGAAAGCCTAAATTCTCTAACTTCCACTTGATAGAAAGAACATGAATTTATACCCAGTTTCATCAGGATCTTACATTTAGATCAAAATCTCTCAGGAGACCTGCTCAAAAGTAGCAGTCATACACTGAATCATAATGAAAACAATGCACATGCAAAATTATATTCAAATGTAACAAAAACAGGAACCGCCACATCCACAATTTAGCAATACCTAAAAACATGCTTGTCATGGAGGTGTCTTCCATCCTTTGTATACAGTTTATAACATAGATTACAAATAGCAGCAATAATGAACTTGAGTGTTCATTTACAGGTAGCTCATAGTCTTCTGCTAATTCTTTAGTTGTATTAAACAGACCTTAGTTTGAGTTAAAAGGGTTTAAGATTTCATTTAGAAACAAACAATGAACTCATTTGGTTTCTGCTTTGCATATTCTGTCACAAATACTTCCTACTGCTGGACCGCACACTAAAACACATCAGCACTTTGTCAGGCAAACTAGTTCAGCTGGTTATTTATGCAAATATGTGATCAGACAATCACATGGCAGCAGCTGAATCTATTGAAGTAAGCAGATGTGGTTAAGACGACCTGCTGAAGTTTGAACAGAGCATCAGAACAGGGAGGAAAGATGGCTGAAGTGACTTTGCACATGGCATGGTTGCTGGTGCCATTATTATTTAAAGATAATCATTATTTTAAAACACCACACTCTACCTGAGTGTTGTTGCTGACCACTTACCACTTTGACATGTGGTGGAATGGATTCACATCATGAATGTGGATGTTCAGAGGACAAATTTGTGACAACTGTGTGACGATTTGATGTCAATATGAACCAAAATCTCAGAGTGACACTGAAAAACTAGTTCATGCATTTATTACGTCTAGGTTGGACTACTGCAATTCATTATTATCAATAATAATATTAATAATGACAATAATTACAGCTTCCAGTTTGGATTCAGGAGACAGACGCTATCTCTACTTTTAAGATTAGGCTTCAAACTTTCCTTTTTGCTAAAGCATATAGTTAGGGCTGGACCAGGTGACCCTGAATCCTCCCTTAGTTATGCTGCAATAGGCCGAGGCTGCTGATGCATTGAGTGCATTTAATTATTAGTTAGTATTAATCTTTGGCTCTCTTCCTCAGCATGTTTTTGTCTCGTCTTCCTCCACTAACCCCAACTGTTCGAACCAAATTGCTGCCCCTCCCTGAGCCTGGTTCTACTGGAGGTTTCTTCCTGTTAAAAGCAAGTTTTTCCTTCCCACTGTCGCCAAAGCGCTTGCTTATCGGGGACCATGTAATTGTTTGGGTTTTCTCTGTTTTCTCTGTATTATAGTAGAGTCTACTTTACAATATAAAGTTCCTTGAGGCAGGTAAGACTGTGTCCTTAGACATTTTTTGAGTCCCTACATTGTCAGTATTATTTTACTGTGCGCGCAGTAAAGTTGTTTCAGACACACTGAACTACAGATGTCAGTGAATTTTCTTTTCTCAGATCATTGTTGGCATCGTGATGTTTGCACACTTGCATTTACTTGTGAGAAACGAGTAAAAACAGCCAGGAAAAAGAGGATCTAACACTTACTCCTCTGTGACTGCGGTGGAAAAAAAATCCAACAATAAAACACTGCAGATCTAAAGGAAGAGAAATCTTTATTTAAAAAGCACCTGCTGACAGCCTCAGGCTTTATTTACACCAAGATTCATTTCCATCATGAAACATCAGAAAGAGTTCAGAGTGGAAAAAGTACAAACGACCGATAGAAAACCTTTTTTTAAACAGAGTTACTGTACAGCAGAAAAAACAGACTGTACACAGTGCACCTGAATGCATCGTAGCAGAGCCACAGTCCACACAGTGGTACTACAGCTGGTCCTGGACCTGAACTGGGACACAGAATGGCAGCAGGAGGCCCTCAGAGCAAAGAGCTGTACTGGAGACTAGTACAACTTCAGCAGTACAGGAGATAGAGCTTTAACCTAAAAAAGTACTTAACTCAGCTGGAGGAAATTTACTCTCATACTGAGACAGAAAGAAAGAAATGTTAAATCATCAAAATACTGTACAGGGTTTGGTTGAGAGGCTCCACTGAACCTGGACATCAGCACGTCTGCAGTCCTGGTCCCTGAATACTAGCACTGCTCATTACCAGTACTACAGCAGGAGTACAGTACTGCACTCAAGCTAATACTGGTACTGGAGAGTACAGAATGTGACAAATATTCAGACTGGTACCACACCATTACATCCTGGTACTGCAGTAATGCAGTATGTTTAGTGGCGCTGCAGTATTATGTACAGGTAGAGCAGTACGGCAGCTCGAACAGTCGTGAACACGCGTGCTGTATTTACATCGTATCTTCACATGTTTCTGCTTTGGTGTGAGCGTGGAGTGAGGAGAGGGGCATGCTGAGACTTTCTGAAGCCGGAGGGTCACATGACCAGACTATCCAACACCCTGCCTGGATCTCTGGAGGTCGGCGATGCTTACACAAAATATGACTGAAACGTTTTGCAAACGTGCCTAAAAAATGCAAACAAATGGCCCTGATTTGGATTTGGCCATTACCCACTCCCAGGTCAATACAACATTCCCAGTCTCTCCCGAATCACCTGCTGCTGAATTCCTTAAATTCATTTGGTTTCCATTGAATGTTCTCCCTCAACAACGCTTGATAAAATATGATCCTTGGAGACTGGAGAGAATGTGGGCAGGCCTTCCTCCTAACACTGTGGGCTCTTCCAGTAAAGACACTATTTGGTCTCCAGCTGTTTTCACACAGACTTTAAACTTCTTACACTGCTGGAAATAGATTTATTCTATTCAGCCATACCCACAACCCATTATCGATGACTTTTCCTAGGCAGCTGGCAGGTTAAATACTCATTCATGTCTGATTCAACAGTGTTAGAAAATAGCCTGAAGCTTCAGCTTCATAAGGCACCAAATCACTCTGGACTGTCTCAAAGATGGCTCTCCTACATGACACCAGACATCCAAGAGCTGGAGCAGATTAAAGACCACTTCATGTATTTGGGTAAGTCCTGGAACAGTTCTGGGCTACAGGTCATGTGTGAAAACTGGAGATCCAGCTCTCTTCATCCTCAAAATTAAAGCTGACGTTTGCTCTCTGAGCAAGTTTGAGATCCACGTTGAAATCAACAGAAGAGCGCTGGAAACAGGACAGTGCTAAATGGGAGAAGCCTACATTAACGGGGACGACAGCCAAACTTAAATCAGATATGATTTTTGCTTTTGTGATAGAACACAAATCCGATGTTTTCACCTTTAAAATGTCTTAAAATCTTCTTCTAAAGTGAATCTGTGACCTGAGAAACTTCCTTTGATGTATCACAACCTCTCAAGTCTCAGTCTGATCTACCAACTTGGTCTGAGTTTGTCGTCATATTGGGTCATGTGACCGCGGCTTCATTGTGGGGGAAGCTGGAGGTCAGGCCGGTTTCAGTGAAGCTGGGACTGGGTCAGGCAAAGCTGCAACTTATGCTGAAAGACAATCAATAAATACAGACAGTAGGAACGTGTGGACACAGATCCTGATCAATAACTTATGGATTAATAACACTGACTTCACAGCGCTGAAGAAGCTGCATTTCATTCACGGACATTTATATAAAATCTTTTTTCTGGAGCAGAGTACCAAAAAAAACAAAAGAAAAACACAGAATAAATTCAAATTCATCGATTAACCAGTCACTACTGTGACCACTGTGACATTTCCTGATTGTCGCTGCAAATGCTTTTTTGTTTTTATTCCTGACAGAGCGTTAAAATTTGCAAAGGGAAACTTGGAACAGCTCCTCTTATTGCTTCAGTCGTCCTGGACTTGGAGTCCCGGTCAGCTCAGCAGGACAATGGCTTCACTGAGGGCTCCGAATGGGGCAGAAGGTCTGAGCTGCTGATGCTGTTTCTCCACATCTGGATCTCATTCAAACCACAAATACAGAAACCTCCAAAGCGATCCCTCTTAATCAATCGAGTGTCTGATCAAACAACTCCTGGTTCCCTTAGATGTGACTATTTTCGTCTTTCTGCGAGAACAAACTGTGTCGCAGCTGATGACTGTTTCATTATGGATTCATCTGCTGATCATAATCTGGATTCACTGTTTAAAAAACCACAAACAACAAAAACTGGGGAGGGGTTTCCAGTGCAGGAACTACGGGTAGCTGTGGGGTATTTTCCTTGAATCGGTGCCTCATTCAACAAAGAGCCTTTACACTTCCTGTTAATGCAAAACCCTCAATGAATGGGAGTCACCGGAGCCAAACCGCTTAAATATTTATTAACTCTTCTTCTGTAATTTTCACAAATACAAACAACTTTCTCAGCTGTCACTCTGCTAACTGCTCTGTTAAGACCTTATGGAAATCTAGAAGCAGCTGTTTGTGGTGCATGAAGGCGACTCATCTCAGGAGGCTGCCGAATACCTAATAACTAAAAAAAGATATTTTTCCACAACCCAAACCCTCTAAGTTTCAGCTCCATAGAAAAGCGTATTGGAAACAAATGAGAGAAGCCTACAGCAAACGGGATGGCAGCCAAACTTAATTAGTGTCTTTTGCTTTTTATAGTTGAACATTTTGAGGGGATTCCTGTGATGTCTTGATGTTCTACTGATGTCTAATGATAAACTGAAGACTTCACCTTTAACATTTCTAAAAAGGATCCTCTAAACTGAATCAGTGACCCGTGGAAGAGCGCCATAGGCGTTTACCGAGCATGTGCCTTTGTTTTGCCCTGAAAGGAGTCTTCCAGGTGTGGTTCTGACAAAATACGTGCTAGTCGTTCAAATTCTAGGTTCAGACTACAAGAGTTTAAGTTTCCTTTGTCACATTTGGGGACAAAGCAGGATGATGTAAATTACTCTCTGGGGTTAAAGTTAGGAAACTGTCTGGAATGAGCAGCTCGGAGGCCACGATGCACCAGAATTCATGCATCGGCTAAAGCGTCGACTTTGCACTCGGGAATTAAATACTGGTTTATTTGTGATCTGACTGAGCTGGACATGGGCTGAAGTCGTGTGAGTTGCATGTGTGAAAATGGCTCTTTGATAAGAAACAGCTGCCAGGGGTTAAAATGTCCGGTTCAACTTTCTGCGTTTGTAATTTCTCACTGCAAAGTGCAGCTAAAGTTAAAAACCTCTCCGGTGTTCCTGCAGTGGAAACCAACAAACTATCCAAACCTTAAAATGATTCGAAGTGAATTACTAAAATGAAAAGTGTCAGATATTCACATTTCAAGTCGAGTTTTCAGAAACCAAATGAACCTTTCAGCAGTTTGTATCGGCTATTAAAGTGTCCCGTTTGCAAGCATCCTCGTTTCCAAGTATCTGAAGTTATCAGATAAATTAACGCGTACAGAAAATATTTCCCTTTTGGGAGAAAAGACTCGTGAGTACGTCAGCTTCTGTGAGTCACTCTGCATCAGTGAGGTGGGAAGCTCCGTTTACTTCAGAGGATTTATTCTGTTCACGTTTGGTTTCTACTCGAGGGCTCTGCAGCTGCTTAAAGCCACAAACAGCAGCAGCGACAGTTCAGCTGGTGTCAGTAAACTCTGTGCTCGAGTTTTAGTGCAGAGATGTTGAGTCCAAACCGGGAGAACCTCAACGCGACGCTCCCTGCCTGGACTCACCTGAGGGATCGACAGGTCACCTGATCAAGTCACCAAAAAGTTCTTTTTACGCTTTGCTGGTTGGCTGCAGGTAGCTGGTGATGTCATCTGTCTTCAGAGGAGGTACGTCCTCCTCGTTGGTGTTTTAAGAGTCTGATTGTCTAAGCACAGTCTGAAGGGTGTAGAAACAGAGCCACAGACACCTCGTTCAGTTTCTGATTTAATCTAAAACCTTTCAGAAAATGGCTGCATCTCTGAAAGGACTCCAGGAGTCTTTGTTTTAGCTATCCCAGAAACAGGAACCTGTGAGAGACGCCGCATCTCCATCTTCAATCTGAACGCCTGAGAAATAACGACTTCCACAAAAGCAGAGAATCGTCTTCGGCTCGTCCATCTGCAGCTTTTAACAATAAAATGTATTTGGAAAAGACACGTACAGCCTGTGGCTGGTGTTCCAGCATCAGTCTGATGCCACCGTAGGAACCCGGACCTTCCTTTCTGAACAGTTACGGCTGCTTTTGGCCACTGATCGTCGGGCTGAGTTCGTTTCTCTGAGAACTGCGACTCCATCGAGCGAAGAGAACCAAAGATTTGGCCACGACCATTTACGTCGCTTACATGTTAGAAACTAAAATCCCTCAGAGTGAAGTAGCCGTTAGGATAGTTTGAGAAATCTCAGGGCAGGTCGTGCATGTGAACATCTCTAATTAGTCCAGAAATGTAGCATCTTCCACAGCAGATGACACTTTTGGTGGCAGTAATCAGGGCGAAGCAGAACGAGACAGATTACTTTCTGAATCCAGGCTTTAACAACTGTCAGAGGAAATTGCTCAATCTTCTTCTTTGCAACACAGATTGCTGCAGGAACTTCCTGTCATTAGTTCCTAGTAGAACTGATGTGTTTGGTGGAGAAGCAGCTGTTGACTTAAAGTCCATCCCTGATAGAAGAAGTTCACCGAGCAGAGCAGCAGTGACCCGAGCAGCGAGGAGGAGGTCCAAGGAGGGAGGAGGTGCTCCTCCCTCCTTGGACCTGGTCTGGGGTTTGGTTCATTTTTACAAACAGAAGCTCGACCCTGAGGGCAGACGAGGACGAGGTGGGCGGGGTTTTCCATCCTGTACGATCAGGCAGGAACTTCCATCCATCAGGACCAAGGTGTGTTTGATTCAGACACCTGGACACGCATTCCTTCATACTGCTCATCCCAGGAAGCCAGCCTGGAATTAGTCCCTTTGCCTGCCTCTCAGCATCGTGATTGGTTGCCGAGTCAGACCAGAGTCCCAGGAGACGGTTGGTCCATCGGCGGATCTCTGAGAGGGACTTCCTGTTTCTGAGCAGGGAACGAGTCGTGGTAGAGCGAGCCATCCACAGACCTGTAGGAAGGACAGAAATGGATATTTACCCACACAGCAGACAGTCTTCCTAAACGTCGCCTCACTTGCACTGACATTATTTGACCTTTTAGGTGCTTTAACATTTGTTCTCATTTTAAATATCGCTCTTGCAGCTTCAAAGCAAACATTACTGCTGAACAGAGGATAAGAGTTCTTCAGGGTTCGGACCGACCGCAGTGACCAGCAGGTTGGAGCGGATCTGTAACGAGGAGGCTTCAAGGCTCAAAGCTGAGGAGAAGCGCTCTCTGCTGAATACGTTTGGACTAATTTACACTGATTACCATCATCGAGTTTGAGGATAATCATGTTGGAAGATCTAAGCAAGTTTTTGCTGCCGTGTCTGGAATAAAGAGCCTGCTGTGATCAAAGACGAGTCGGACGCTCCGGCTTTCAAAGCAAAGACTAGAAGTGAAGAAAAAGCGTCCTTCAAAAAAAAGTAGATTTTAGCAGGTTTTTATGATTTTAATCTACTTTTAGTCCGGACACATTTGCGTCTTAAACTATGTAACAAACTTCTGAGTATAAAGGGGGGGCGTGGTCATCTGACCCATACCTGCCGTGCAGCGGGTGTCCGTGGAACGTGGCTGAATGCGGCAGCGTGTGTTTGTGATGCGGCGCAGCGTGCTGATGATGATTCGTCTCCGTCTGATAGGCCGACTGCTGAATGACACCGTGTGTCGTCCGTCTGCGCTGCAGAGCCCCGCCTCCTCCCGCCTGCCCTTTGACCCCTCCATTCATCTTACTGCCGTTGGTCCCTGCGGTCACCTTTCCATTGGCCTGGTTCTGGTGGGAGGAGCCTAAGGTGTTCCTTAGGTACCAGTCCCTCAGACCTGTCAATCACACATCAACAGCTTATCACAGTTTCTGCTCCATGGAAACGTCTCCCATCACCACACTCGGAGCAAGTTTCACGCTGTGGAGCTGACTTTAATCGTCAGGTTCAGTCCAACCTTTGAATCTCCTGCAGACTTTAGCTGTGTCCAGGTAGAAGATATGGTTTAAAGACTCCCAGTATAACCAGTTGTTAATGACACCCACATCAAACCACAGTGGTCTGTTGCACTGTTACGTGTACTGAACCTTAGATTACACCTTTAAAATAAAATAGAGGAAGTCACTTAGCTAACCGATCACTCACTGGTTAACTTGCTCACGCTCGTGTGGTAACAACTTATCTGTCTGAATACACAAACCCTGTTTTATCTACTGGGGACTATAACTCAACAAATGAACGTCAGGTTGCATTAAACAAGAAGTGAAACTAGAAATGAGGTCACAGAAGGCGTGAGCGCCGTTTACCCTTCTATTTAAACTCTACGGTAGTGCGCCTGAGACTTGATAACAGACAATAAAGTTGACCTAATGCAGTGCAGATAAATTAAGTGATGAAACAAACAACAGGCGGTGACCTCCAGTTTACACTGAGGCAGTCCACGGCCAAGTGGGAAAGAGTGGGAATAGAATTAGCACCTCCAACTATGGAGTACCCTCTCAGAGTCCAGGATGAGTTGCTGCCCCAAGTGGAAGAGTTTAAATATCTTGGGATCTCGTTTATAAGTGAAGGGAGAGTGGATCGTGAGACCGATAGAGGGATTGAGAGCCTGCTCGGTGGCTCAGGATGAAGAGGATGCCTTCTGGACGCCTCCTAGGTGAGTCTTCCCAGGAGGAGACCCTGGGGCAAACCCAGGACATGCTGCAGAATCACGTGAGGTCTAGAGAAGTCTTGGCTTCTCTGCTTAGACGATTTCCCCGAGATGCAAGCGTGGGTAAGCAATGAATGGATGAAGCAAACATATTTGTGTTATTCTGTCTGACTTCCACCAGGTGGCATCACCTCCTCACTGCAGTACACCAGCAGACAGTTTCTGCTGCACTGACCCAGTTTTATCTCCATCCCATGAAAGATTCAACACGTTTGAGCTTCACAGATCAGCAAACATCAGGAGCTGAGAGAGGCTGAGCTGGAAGCTAACGAGCCCCAAAGCCTCCGTAAAGGAAGTGCGGAGCAGCTACAGGGTAACGATACTCACCTTCCAGGGCGAGGGCCTTGTGGAGGCTCCTGGTGGCCTCCTCCAGTTGGGAGTCCTGGTTGGGGGGCAGCTGAGGGGGTCGGGGCGGCAGCAGGTGGGGGTGGGGGTCGGGCTGAATGGCGACCAGAGGGGGATTGTGGGTATCAGTCTGGCTCTGCTGCACCGGGAGGAACGGACCGCACGATTTGGTTCGGGTTACCGTGACCCGCCGCTGGTCGCCTTGGGGGCCGCGGTAGGTGGGCGGGGCTCCTGATGGCTGCTTGGAGTAGCCATTGTAGACTACCTGCTGCTGCGATGTGATTGGCTGTCTGTGGGGCTGAGAATGCTGTCTCTGCAGCTGCTGCTGTTTTCCCCAAACATAATCCAGCAGGACATCGCTGTACCCCGCTCCTCTTCCTCCTCTGTCTCCCCTTCCTCCTCCTCTTCCTCGCCCTGCACCTCCCCCTTTTCCTCTCCCATCGCTGACTCCATTATTTGCCCTCGACCGTCCGTCTGTCAGCGTCTCTGAGTTCCAATACGCGCCGGCCGTGCTTGTTCCTCTGGACCCCGGCAGCCCGTTTACCCACAATCCCCCCTGCTGCACCCCAACATCATCCTCGGGAGGGGTGATGCGGTCCAGGAGGCCATCGGAGCTGTTACTACGGCGAGCTGCATTAGCCTTGAGTCCTGCCTCCCCTCCTGCTCCAGGGTCAGACGGGCCAGAGGAAGAGGAGTCCTGAGAGCGAGGGGGAGGTGGAGGAGGTTGTGAGGGAGGCAGTGGGAGGGGCTTCTGGCTGTCCAGATGCTCAGTTCTGAAAGACAAAAGGAAATATTTTCAGTATACAGAGGGGAGGGGCAACCAAACATGATGAGGTGACGCTGAACATGAAACCTCAAGAAATCTGTGAGCTCCGATTATGACATCACAGACCGTGACACAAATGTGGACGTGCTCTGAGCGTACCTGTTGTGCACGGAGTTCCTCCTGGTTCTGTTCTGATAGAAAACCTCCACCGGAGACCCAGAAGAAACCAGCAGGGGGCGACACTGAGACACACCGTCATCTGCCAGATACATAGACAGAAATTTACTTGTGCTAGAAATGTCTGTGAAGGTTCTCAGTCATCCAGGTCATCGTAGTCAAAGGAGCTTGCAAAGAAAAGCGTCTGGACTTCTTTAAGTTAGTTGAAGACGTTTCACCTCTCATCCCAGAAGCTTCCTCGAAAGAGTGTCCTTTATCCTTAAGATGCAGATGGACAGCTGAGTCTTGTCCTGTGGAAGTGGCTCTTCTGTGTTGTGCCATGCGCTTGTGAAGTGGCTGGACCCACACCCAGTTTCACACCTTGGCTCAGGCGATTAGAGGATCATCAGGGGGTCCTTTTGTCCCTCTGTGGGGGGAAACTCCCACTAGGTTTAAATCTGGGACTCTCCACCATTTGACCTTAGAACTGAAGAAGCTTCTCGGATGAGAGGTGAAACGTCTTCAAGTAACTTAAAGAAGTCCAGACGCTTTTCTTTGCAAGCTCCTTTGACTTGTGCTAGAAATATTAACTTTAACTGAAATCTATACCTCAGTTCAACTTATAAAAGCTGTCAATCACTTATATTTTCCTTATGATATTGTAAGTCAGGATAAATACAGCTGTAACCATGGTAACCGTACAGAATGAAGATTATGTCAGATATCACGATGTTTGTAAGAGAAGCAGGTCTTATAATTTAAGGACATTTAATTTCGGAAAAGTGTAGCAGGGAAAACATCACATTCATAAACATGACCTTTAAAAAGATCGCACATTATGAAATAGATAAAATGGGTAGATAGATATAATTTTATTTCGAACATGCAAATATAATTCAAAAACAACAGAAAAAAACAAAATAAACAAAAAACAAAACTTAAAAATCATCAAGTTTTCATGTATATATCTTTGTCTACAGAATGCGTGTGCTCGAAAAGGAGTAGGATGAAGTTTACACTTCCTACCCCCTTATTTCAAATTTCATTGCTTACAAATTCATATCCAGGATTCAACATTATTTGATCATATATGGTTAACTATGTACGTCTATTAACTGCGTCTGTTAACTGTGTAAGTCTAACACATTGAACATACACAAATAAAAAACATTTTCAGCACGTAAACCAGAACAACAACAAACTACATTTTTACATAAACTAATCACCCTGTAATAAATAAAAATAATTAACTGATTAACTGTCTAGTGTTTGCCTGATGTCTAGTATACAAAATGTCCTATGATAAAAATATAGAGAGAGAATAAAAAGAAGGGGAAAAAACATTTGTTCAAAATAAAAAAATGCTAAATAATCAAAACACCCTATGCCGAATCAGTCTGTTCGCCTATTCACTGCCAGCAGCCGTGCAGTTTTCCAAGATGAGACCAGAACTGCATTAAACCTTTACTGTTATTCCTCCTGTCAGCCAGCTGAGGGCGCTGCAGCTACACTACCAGCTCTACAGTGTGTTTGCCTGTACATCCATCTTTGCGAGGACCAGAGCACAGACCTTCTGTTTCAGGGTTACATCAGAATCGGGTTTACGTTCGGGCTCAGGAGTGTTGGAAAAACATTAAGTGATGGTCCTCGTACAGATACAAGGGTGTGCGCGCGTGTGTGTTCATTACCATTGTCGTGTCCTGTTGAGTCTGATGTCGAGCTGCTCTCTGACCTCACTGTGTCGTCTGGAAACACACAGAAACAGAGTGAGAATAAAAGCAGGAAGACGCTGGTTTCCTCATCTTCCTGAAACAATGGCTTCACATCTACTGCCAGCTGTGAGTGTCTCCATATGTATGCATGTGTATCTATGAATGGAAACTTTCCAGGCCGTCACATCTATCGCACTGACTGCACCTTCTGCGTCTTTGGTCCTTTGAAGACCCTCCAACGAGGACGGCTTTCAGGAAACTGATTAATTCAGTTGTGAGGTCAGCGAGTGTGATGTAAACACTCATATCTTTGACTAGAGCTGATTTCAGGGTTTTACTCGCTGCGCGAACGTTACATAACGGACTCAAATGAAAACACGTGAGATGTGATAGTAATGATGAGATTACAAAAAGCAAAAACTGTATCCCCCTTCTCTGCTCACGTTGACCAGTCCCAGCCTCTGACCACTCGCATGCAAACAAACCTGCACAGATAAGAAAGGCCTTCCATGTCCATGATGTGAAAGTTCTCCTCACCTAGGAAAGGATTAGTGTGTTTGGGCACGAGTGAGATGCGAAGGTAATGTCGGAAACCTGTGAAGTGCAGTTTCTGGGTATTCTGTAGACTTTTAAAAGTCAGTCAGAAACATTTACGTTAACTTGGGATTTTTAGCAACATTTTTTTAAACCTCTTGAACTCGTTGCAGAAATCTGAGGACCAGTTTTGGAGGTCGGTGAACCAGTTGGAGAGCCGTGTGATGAACTGGCGATCTGACCAGAGCCTGGCAAACTGGATACATACCAGTCCTCGCATCGTTTAGAAAATGGATGGATAAGTTGCAGAGTGTGAAGACTCGTTGCAGGATTCTGGGAACTCGTTTCTGATGTATGAGGACTTCTGAGGTAGCGGGGCTAGTTAGAGCGGTAATAACACTAACTGCAGAGAGCTGAGTACACACTGCACAGGTCTAGGAACTAGTTTAAGAGGTCTAATAACTTTCTAAAGAGATCAGTAAAGTACAAAGTAGTGTGTGCCTCCTATCTGTGAAAGTGCTGCATAAATGAATACTATTTGCTTCGTAATGTCCTGAGACATCTGGGGGAGGTTATTTGATGCAAACCAAATTCAAGTTCATGGCCTGCTGTCACGAGATGCAGGACGTGTTGTTGTTGGTGTTTGATGTGCCGACAGAGTGTATCACTGAGTGAGGTGACTACTCTGAAGGGGATAGTACCCAAACTTCAATCAGGCTTTCGGTTTCTAACCCTAACCCATGTATGTACGTTTTTGATTAGGCCCTATAAACACGACATAGCAACTATACCTGAAAACCTCTCAACTGGAGGATGACAGTATTTCATTTTATTTATACAGCACCAGTGCACAACAGCACCCTGCAAAGTCCTTGTTGCTTTTTGCAAGTGCTCACCTATAGAGGAACGAGATGGATCAGGTACCATCTGTATCATAAATGTGTGCCAGGTGAATATGGCAGCAGAAACCGGATTGTGTGTGTGTGTGTGTGTGTGTGTGTGTGTCTGTACTGTAGACATCTTTGTGAGGACATAAATTTGGCATGCTGCTATGCCCACCAGTTTGAAAGGATTTTGAAAATGTGGTTTTAGTGTCAGGGTTACAGTTAGGCTATGGTTAGGATTAGGCTTTCATTTTTGATGGTTAGGGGTAGGGAGAGCGCCTAGGGAATGCATGTGTATTGAGTAGAGATGGACCGATCTGATATTACGTATCGTATCGGTCTGATACTGACCCAAATTACTGAATCGGATATCGGAGAGAAATAAAAAAGGTAATCCGATCCATTAAATATCAAAAAAGCACCTCACAAAACTTGCGACACGGCGTAACTCGGCTCATAACCGTAGTACGTCGGAGCAGTGTGCTCACGTGATAGAGCGGCTGTGTGTATTTGTAGCCTTGCTAGCAAACCAGCATTTTATCTCCGAGGAAGTGATCCCAGAGAGAAGTAAAGCAAGTGTGTAAGTTCATCTCTGAATGTTTGTAAAGCATTCCCACATTAAGCTTAACAACCGATATATGGAGCGAGTGCCTCTCTCTCTCTCCTGTTGCTACTTCAATCGTGAAACTGATCAATGATCAGCTGATCGGCTTTTCTGTCGTAAGTCCGTCTCTCTTCTTAGTTTTTGGCCCACTTCGCGCCAGAAAGAGGAAACCAGCGGCTGAACAACAGCAGCACGTTTAACCTTGATAATCTGTTGTTAGAATTTATTTAATATTACTTTCTACACCAGGATCCTTTTCTACAGCTGACGTAACTGTGCAGGGGCGGATCTAGCAAAGTTTAGCCAGGGGGGCGATAGGGCATGAACAGGGAAAAGGGGGCACAAAGACATACTTTTCTTTCTTATTCTCATTTAAAATGTCTAGCTTTTAATAAATAATTATCTGAATTTTACACCCAAAGTTTTAATCTTGTGTAAAATATATAGAAGTCCATTACTGTATATAGTAACTGTTAAGTCTAATATACCCTAGTAAGCTATAGTACTTTTTCCTTTGGGAAGATACCATCTGTGCAGTCTGCAGTTCTGTAGAAGAAAGATGTTGAATCTATTTAATTATTCTTGAAAAATAATTTATTTCTGTGCATTTTTTTCACACTGCATCAAATTA
This sequence comes from Neolamprologus brichardi, assembly GCF_056152115.1. NCBI lineage: Eukaryota > Metazoa > Chordata > Actinopteri > Cichliformes > Cichlidae > Neolamprologus > Neolamprologus brichardi. Next base: position 31,710,970 of record NC_142123.1, read on the forward strand.
AAGTTGATTACGTTGATTAAGCATCATGAGGTAGAGGGTGGTTCCCTATTTTTTTTTTTTTTTTTTTTGCTGGGAGTTTGCAACCCTATTAGTTAGGTTGCTTAATATTTCTGCTAAGTACTCTTTAAAATACCAGAATAGGGAGGATGGAGCAGGTTTAAGTTTATTAGATTGATCAGTGTTGCTGAACTATGAAATATTTTGGGTGCAGTGTGGGTTTTTTTTTTGTTTTTTTTTACATACAGGTATAACAGAATAGCTTTAGTGTTGTCGTTTATTTAAACTTGAGTATGAACTTATACAAAATGCAGCAATATATTAAAAAAACAGTTTTATTGGTTAAAAAACACTATATCAGATTCATATCGGTATCGGCAGATATCCAAATTTATGATATCGGTATCGGACATAAAAAAGTGGTATCGTGCCATCTCTAGTATTGAGTGTGTGTGTGTTACCTGTGTGGCAGCCTCTGTGGACAGTCCTCTTCCCGTGGTGTGTGTGTGTCTGCGTGTGTGCGTTGTGCTCAGAGTCGCTGTGTTTCCTCAGAGCTCCACTGAATAAATTTTTCTTCGGCTTCGAACGCTGAGCGTCTTCCTCCTAAAGAAAAAACACACGCAAATACCTAAAGGTCACACCAACACATGCACGCACAGGGATATACAAACAGACTGCCTCAGCGTGAAACACACATGAAGGTCAAAACTGTTCCATCAACAACAAAAACACACACACACACACACAGAGGAACAGTAAAATTCTCCACCACTGTTGAAATTATTTAGAGTGAAATCACTCCTCAGCTCCTCACCTCTACTCGACACTTCCTGTTTCCCTGGCGGGACGTCCCACCTCTCCTACGAACACAGGGGGGCTTCTCCCCTGCCTCCAGGGGGAAATCACTGGGCACTGCACCCGTCAGCTCCTGACCAGGAAAACACAGGAAAACTTACAGCTATCTGGCAGTTACTTTAGTCGTTGTTAAAGTAAAAACGAAGGTAGAGTCGGCTGAAGTAATCGGAGGTTGGGGGCTGGACAGAGAAGACTAGTTAGAGACATAAAAAGAGCATCTGAGGAGGTTCAAGCACCAGATAAAGACATCTGAAGACCACGTGGAGAGGACTAGTTGCAGAGAGGGATAAAAGGATCAGTTGGAGAGTGAAGAAGACTTTGGTTTAGGTGGGAATGCGCTGTCAGTGTCATATTGTCATCTCTTTTTATGACATCACTTACAGCTTCCTGCAGACAGATGCGTCTCAGCTCAGCCAATCGGCTGCTAAGCAGCGCCTGGAGACTCCGCCTCCTCTCCTGTAGCTCCACCATTCGCTCCCTCTGCTTCCTGTCTGGGCAGGTGAGAGGGTCTGCAACACACACACACGTAAGAGACAGCTAACAGACACACTCGAGAGTGTAGCATCACCACATGCCAGCGTTTATTCTCACCAGGTGCTGAGATGAGTTGACCTTTGACCTCCATGGCTTGTGTGTCCCATATGCCCTCTCCACCTCCTCCTTCCTCACTACTCGACTCCTGTTCACCTCCCCACACACTCTCTCTCACCTGCAACAAGTTGTCATCACAAATAAAGGTTAGTGCTGCAAGCTCGCACAGACTCCCTGCAGTCCTGATGACACTGACAAACCCCGCTGCTCGTGTGATGTCAGCACCATGTTTTGACCAATTAGCCAATTAGAAGCTTCGGGACTTTCTCACCTTGCGACTGGGTTCATAAGAGTTCCAGTAGTTCACTCCTGTGGCCATCCAACAGTCAGAACACAAACCACAGCACTGCTTCACTAACTCGTCTCACTGCTCGGTTAGCTGTTAGCTGACGGTGAAGCTGCAGTTCCAAAATGGGCCTGAAGAGGGAGGCAAACAGTCTTCAGAGCTCCTGACCTAGGAGGAGAACAAAAGCACAAGAAGAAAAAGAAGAAGGTGTTAGAGTGAGGACCAATCAGGAAGTCAATAAAAGATTAGAAGCTAAAGTTCAAAACAAAAGATTTTCTCTCAAAAAGTCACAAATACTATCAAAGTAAACATTTTAAAATGTCAAAACGGCGTGCAGTTAGCTTGAACTTAGAACCTTAACAAATACATTTACACGAGAAATTACCAACGAAAAATAAAGCTGGAAAAAAACCCCTAAGAAATACTTGGAGTCGCTCTGGCTGAGCAGGCGACCCTGCCTGGGTTTGATTCCATCCTGGACCATTTCCTGTCTACTCTCCTCTATATCTGTCCTGTCCAATAAAGACTCTGGAGGACGAGGTCTCATTAGCAAACTGCAGCACAAACAAATGTTTAAATAGTGAAACATGTAGGTTTCAGCTGCTCCGTTATTTACAGCGCTCGCCACGGCAGGTAGCTGTGCACGCTTGATTTGGCCAGTTTATGTATACTCCATATGACTCTATATGTGTGCATCTGTGCATTAAGTGAGCTGTTACACACAAGCAGCATCAAACCTTGCAGTTGTTTGGCCACATGTTGGTGGCTGCAAAAGCCAGTAGCGCACCATAGACTCTCATTAAAATGTGCAACTTCTCAGCATTAAAAGCACGTTTATTGGCTGGTATGAAGAAAGGTTTGGTGTCTGTGGACAGCTGTACAGGGGGGATTTTTAATAACTGATCCATCTGCATACGGGTGAAGCAGATGTAGCTGCTCGGTGTCCAGTGTTGGGGAGTAACGGAATACATGTACCGCCGTTACGTATTTAAAATACAAAATATGAGTAACTGTTTTCCGTTACAGTTACCGTTTAAAAAGGTGGTATTTAGAATACAGTTACTTTGTTGAAATAAATGGATTACACGGCGGTACTTCCCTGTTTCATATTGTCGCGGGTCAGGACTGTTTGAGTTTTGTTTGACAGCTACGTTCTGTTGTTCCAGGCGGCAGCGTTACTGTTGCCATGGTTACAGGGTGACGCTCTCTCTCTGCGTGTTTCCTGGGTGAGAGAGGCCTTTTTGTTGTTGTTGTGCTAAGCTAACAGGCAGAACGCTACAGGTATAGCTCTAAAGAATGTAGCATCATGGGCAGTGTAGTCCGTGCTGCAGGGAGAATGGACTGCCATACACGTTATGTGTCTGTGAGCGAGGGAGGAAGAAAAAGGAAAAGTACGAGCTGTCATCGAGCAGAAACGGGAGCTGGAAGCATGTAAATATAATAATAACCACTGCAGCCAAGAAGAGAGCCTGATGAGCCCAGTTGTAAGTAAGCTATTAAGACTCGACTGTACACAGTGTTCGTGTTTTCCTCCAAAAACAATAAGTTCTGTTGGAGCAGCCTTTCAATGCCTCTCTCTGTCTCTGCTAGCAAAGTTGACCCAGACAACAAAGTAAAGCTAGTTTTCGGCTACGAGCCCAACACAGAACCCACCGTATTAGCCAGAGGTCCCTTTACTACGGTTCGGAGCCGCGGACCTTCAGTAACAGTAATAAATCACAGCAATAGTACATTCATGTAGTTGTAAACAGCATGATAATATATTAAGTAATCCAAAGTATTCAGAATACGTTACTCTCATTGAGTAACGGAATACGTTACAGAATACATTATGGGGCATGTGTTCTGTAATCTGTAATGGAATACAATTTAAAAGTAACCTTCCCAACACTGTTGGTGTCTGCAGGGTCTCACCTCAGCTAACTGCACTGAACTGGACCTCCCCAATGTTTTTGTGCTGCTGTTGCCTCTTGGAGTGTTTTTAATGGATGATCAAATAACACCATTTGCTCTGTGATACAAACGTCTTTATTAGCACCAATTAGCAGGTAGGTGTGCCAGTGTGTTGCACCCACAGGGACACTGTGGAAAATATCCTGACCTGGTTCTCACAAATCTGATGTTGTGGCTTATTTGTAGATGCTTCCAAGCCTTCAGCGGCCAACAGAGAAGCATCAATCTCGCCCACCTGCTTCGACCCAAACACCAACAAAACGTTTGGATTCACATTTTAATTGCAGATTTGTTTTACATGCAAAGAAAGCTGAGTGCAGGTAAAACCTTAAACCCATTTTCTGTTTGACTGCAAAATAAAGACAAAGTTCACACGTCACATAAATGCTTCATACAGTTTTATTCTTTAAAAGCTCAACGTGCCCTAAAGTAGCCAGTCTCTGCATTTTTACCAAGCAAACAGGAGAGGATGTTGCATTCATTAGAGAATGAAACCATCACATTTGGTGCTTTCGTGAGAGTTTTTACAAAGAAAACCTACAAATACTTTGAGTTCATGGTGATAATTAAATATGTCAGCCACTAAGGATGACTCAGAGGCTTTAATGGTTTGGAAAAGGCAAAGCCTTGAAGATCCTTGGGTTAGGGATTCAGTCTGTGTTTGTCTCTAAACTGGGATTAAATGCACAATATGAGCAGAGATACGATTTAAATGGATCTGAAACAATGAAGTCTTTTCTCGTGGAGCTTCGTGATCAAATGCGCAGGTTTGTGTGCTGGAGCTGCAGACGGAGAGAGCTGGCTCCAGATTTACTGGGTTTAAAGGAAAAATGTGGCGAGAACGGCGAGTACTGACATGCCTCAGACAAAAGACAGACACACAACACACACACACAAAGGTTTGTCTGTCAGTCTGTAGCCAAAACAGAGAAAGACCAAAACACATGAAGCCCATTTACAGTGACAGCGCGGTCGGGCGACAGATGTTTGAAGCTTGTGCGACCTCTGCGTGTCTGTCTGGAGAAATATTATCTGGACCTTTGAAAATCCAAATTTTAAAAAAGAGAGAGTGAGAGCTTAAGTATATCCTGCCTTGTGATTGGCTGGAAGCAGGTGTTTGATCTCTTCCTGCTGGTTGGAGGAGTGAAACCGAGAAACATCTGCATCATCAGACAGCAGCAAAGTCACAGCGCGATGGAAACAGGCTCTGAGCTTTGGTAACATTTTTACATGTAAACTTTAACCATCTCCAGCTGTTCCTCTGGTTTCATTCAACAGTTTTTTCTAATCCAGCCACATGTGCAACACTGACTGACGACAGTGTCGCTGCGTTTAAACCTTTAAGACCTACCATAGAACCAAGTCCGCCAGAGCTTATATTATATGTTTACATGCTGTGGAGCCATTTTTGGGAGCATTTCAAGTTGATATACATCAATACAACCATTATAGCCGTGATTTTAATAATATGTCTGCATTAAGTGCATAGTAATTACATAAATTGCAAAAAAGTGCAATAAACTACAAAAAATTGAAAATCTTTTTTTTTTTTTTAACATATATTTCTAGTTAGAGAAATTTAAGAGGCTTATCCCTGAAAACTGTAAATACAAAAAAGTTGCACAAAATAGTTTCCCACCACAGGAAATTTATTTTAAGTGTCTTCATAGTTTTATTTTTGAAATACACCAATTTTTATACACTGCAGGAAAAACGAAAATAAATATTATAATGCAAATTTGCAAAGAAACAGCATATGCATCAAAATAAACTATTTCCAGCAGTGCAATATGAGTCCTAAGCATCCCAGAAACCACACAGAAAGTCATAAAGTCAAAGATAACTTTTAAAAACACCAGTATAGGCTCATAAGGCCCTGATGGTAAAAAACTACATTTCTGCAACAATGACGTCACTTCCGGTTTCGGGCAGGTCATGGCGGACACACGATAGTTCATGCTGACGTCTATTCCAATGTAGGAAGTGTTACAAACAGCTGATTGGATCGGCAAAGCGTGTTTCTGGAATATTATGTTTTTGTTGCTGCAAGTGCTTTTTATGCAGTTTTTACAAAGCTATATGTGGAAGGAAACTGTGACCGAGGACAAGCTGATGGTATAAGATGTAAGTACAACTCCTCCGGTTTCATATGCAAAAAAAATTATTGCGCTAGCTTACGTGGTTGCAGAGCTACTGGGATTTAAAAATAGTTACGCAAAACAGAGCGTGCCCGCTCCAACCGGCTTTAAAGGGTTAAACCTAATTAGTTCAAAAGCCCACAGAGGATAAAAAATACACCGCACAAGCCTCTTTGTAAGAATAAAGAGGTTTTACATTTTAAAGGCTGTCAGTGGCAGAGTGCACGTCCGGAGCATGCAAACGTTTTCTCGAGGAACCTGAACAGCAAACCTAACAATATTTAGTAAAAAGCACAAACAGGTTCATGGATCTCTGAGTGTTTACAGGACTACGCTGTGCACATACAGCCTCTGTCATGCAACATCTACCTGCCTGTTTGAGCATCTGTTATAACAAGGCAATCAAGACCAGAGCAAAAGGTCGTTTTTCAAGCTTTAGATCTGTTCAGATTTGATCATCTCCTGTCTGTTTGCCTCCTAACAGGGATTCAATACTGCAGAAAATCTTATAAAGCCACAGCACGACGTCACTTCCCATCCTGGAAATGTTCCAGCCCAACACAGGAAAGCAGACACGAAGAAAACAACAAGTGTTACTTAATCACAAAACAACAAGGAGTCTGAAACCTCCGAGCACTTTTACCCTCCAGCTGGAGGAGAACGAGATGTCCTCCGACAGCACAGCCCTGAGAACAGGAAGTGGAGCCCAACAGGAAACAGGAAGAAGGAAATGAGTGATGAAAAAAAAAAAAGGGGGAAATTAGGGGGGATGGGAAGGACTGACTGGGAACAGCTGAAATGGTTGGTAACACTGGTGTGATTCACGCCACAGTATCCAGCAGCGGAGGATAAAGTCTCACACAAAAATTCAAGTTTGTGTAGAAATGGCGAGGATCAGAGAGGCGGAGCTTATAGCATTATCGCAGTCTTCTTCACACAGATGTTGAAACTGTGTAAGGAAGATTGCAGCAGATGGTTTGACGTCCTGTTTCTTTGGAAAGCTTCCTGTAGAGCAGGGAGGAGGTCAGGGTGGATGATGCAGGATGTTCATAAAACACTTTGAAATCTAACGTTAAACTGGTTTTGTTGTGACCAGTAAAACACATCTACTGACCCAGCTGCCCAGGAGGACAATCAAACAAGAATAATTTGCAGTAAAGCTTCATTTGTCGACCGTGTACGGACGCTGAAGTTATTTCAGTATTTGCAGACTGCTTCTTGGAGCCATCGGTGAGTCAGGCATGCAGGGACGAGTGCCAGGAGTCCACGAGGAGACGGAGGAGACACAAAATTACAGCCTCTACTACTACAGGAAAAAGACAAATGTACAATTTGACACTAAGATCATTAAAAAGGGAAAAGCAGCTGTACGTGACGTTTTCCTGCCTGAGCTGGCAGCTATTGTAAAAAACGGGTGTGTGCACCAATTCTGGTACCTGTATCCACTTGTGAGCAATTTTCATGACATATGAAATCATCTGCTGCACGAACTACACCGATCTCACCGAAACCATGGAGTTCGAACGCGGCTTTTGCTGCTCGGGTATTTATTTGCATGACATTACAGAGGAGACAGATGCAGCACTGATCAACATCTGAGGGAAACACTGGATCTGGATTTTAACGTTAATCAAGGAGTTTTTCCTTCAGGGAAAACCAAACAAATGTGGAGATGAGCCAGAGCTTACTGACGGGGTTTTCTGACACCAAATGCTCTGTCAAATGGTCTCCCCCTCCTCTCTGTCCTCCTCCACCCTCCTCTTACATTCCTGAGTCCTGCCGGGCCGAGTCCAGACCTGCAGCTCCTCCCTTCATCCATCAGCGGCTCGATTGATCGGCTTCAGCTCGTCCGTCTCCTCGCGCCGCTGTGATGGAGTGAAGTCTCCGAGACAGCTGCAGAAGTTCTGATTGAGCGCTTTAGCCGCTCTGATTCTCCAGCGTGTTGTTTGTGCTGCGAGGGCGACGCGCGCTCTTTACCGTTGGCGTCCTTTGATGTTTTGTTGCATCTCGTCACCAGAGGTTTGCTTCACATCTGTTTTTGTACTCTCACACACTCGCAGCCTGGTCTTTGACCTTGTTGTCTGTGTGTGTGTTTTGGGGGAGGGTTGGGGTGTCACTCTCACCTCCCCTCCCCCCTCTCAGGTGTTGCAGGCCTGAACAGCTGATCTGATAACAGCCCGCTGAGGCCAATCTGTTTCCAGTCTGAGTGCCTGATCTCTCTGAACCAGCGCAGCCTCCATCATCACTGCGAGGAGCAAACGCTTTCAGAGCCTCGACGCTCTCCCACCTCACAGTCCAGGGTCGGATATACGAGGGATGCGTGCACACAGACGACACACAAACACTTTTTGTGTTAAAAGTTCAGAAATCCAGAACAAGAACTACAGCTACATCCAATTTTCAGCACGATGCAGCTCTTATTTTAAACCCTTACCTTCTTCTGTAAATGATTTAATAACTGTAATTAAACTGATTTAATTTGATAGATTCACACTTCCTCGTCTCTTTTGTTTCAGTCGTGGCGCTTTAACAGCTGCTGCCTCCATTTATTTTGTGCCTTCGGTAGTTTTTCATCTGCTTGCGGCATCAGATCTGAGATTACCCAAAACTCATTTTTCCTGAATGTCTCGCCTTTATATTCTGTGAAATTGTGCTTCTTCTTTGCTGCTGACCTAAGAGAGTATGACATTCATTCACAGCTAAATGTGAAAACATGAATGATGCTCGTGAACATGCACAACACTCCAAAATGACTGGAATTCACAAAAAGACGACCAAGCACATGTGAAGCTTTATAAGTCAAACAGAAAATGCACAGGTTTCTGCCTTTGTGCACTTTTAGTCATGAATCTCTACAGTTTAATGCGTCTGGGCCGAGAGGTCTGCACTGTGAGGACTGAACCTCAGGTTTAACCTGCGCCTTCAACGTTACAAAGGTGGGTCACTTCTAGGGATGGGTACCGGTATCGGTTCTGACATAAACGGTAGTAACCAGACCGAAAAGCAGCGCACATTTCGGTGCTTTATTTTCCTGAGCTGTGATACACTTTAGATTCTAGCCAATCATTTTATGTTTCCGAGGATAGTAGGCGGGTCCAGGTACGTACGTTCTTTTAGAGCAGAGCTACAGATTAAAAATGCCCAAGGCGAAGCGGTCAAAGTCTGGCTGTACTTCACAGCAAAAGATGCAAACTCAGCAGCTGCAACAAGTGCTTTAAGCTGATACTGTGATGCTGTCAAAGGAGGTAACACCTCAAATCTGATGAAACACCTGGCGACACATAGCGTTTTTTTAAAAGCCGAGAAATGCGCCGTATTTGATAGCTTGCTGCGAGACCTCACACCGAGCACATCTACTGCGGGTGTGGTGCCTGTTATCGACCCGGAGTTAGCAACATCCCCCAAATACCCGAAGAGGAGAGTCCTGGCTCCTAGCCCTGCCAGTGTAGCAGAAATGATGAGGATGATGATGCAGCAGCAGCCGTTCTTCTCTGCGTGAGTAGCTTAATGTTGTTCGTGTGTAATTTACGTTGAGTAGGCTAACCACGTTATTACATTAATGCATGTAAGGTGAACTAGCAAACACCATCATAGCTACATGCAGCTGTCTTCTTGTTTGATGGCAGATACTCCCTTCACCCTGGACAAAAAGGCTAAAATGACCAAAGAAAAAGTGGAAAACAGTTAAACACGAGAGGTTTTTGGACTAAGTTTGTGTTTTTTCCATTGTTTAAGCTGCTTCCAGCCAAGAGTGATACCATATATGCCCCATAGCTGCAGAAAAGGCTAACATTGTTATGTTTTTACAAAAAAACAGCTGAACATGAGAGGTTTTTGGACCAATTTTGTGTTCTCCATTCTTTAAGCACCGGTTTGAGCACCGTTTAAGCACCGGCACAGTTTCAAAAGTACCGGTTTGGCACCGGTATCGGATAAAACCTAAACGATACCCATCCCTAGTCACTTCTGAGCCGTGCATCACACTGGCACTCTGTCCAGGACGTGCTCTGCGTTTCGTCCAATGACAGCTGGGACACACTCCAGCACCTCTGCAACCGTGAACTGGTCAAGTGGTTAAGAAAATAGATGGTTGGTTCCTATCAGCGCGCATCATTGTCATTTCGTCCCGTCTTCCTCCCTCAGCTGGTCGTGGCAGACGGCCCCGCCCCTCCCTGAGCCTGGTTCTATTACAGCTTTCTTCCTGTTGAAAGGGAGTTTTTCCTTCCTACTGTCGCCAAGTGCTTGCTCATAGAGGTTGTCTGGTTGTTGGGGTCTTCTATAAATAAAACTTTAGTTGAATTATTGGAAATTATGCTGCAGACCTAACTGACCTGAGAACTCGAGATAAGGTGCGTAAAACTACCAGCCAATCAGTCCTCTGGAAAAAAAGAGAGACAATTCCTTGAAGATCCCGGAGACTTCCATGCTCAGGGAGTATGTCTTTCCTGAATGACATCCAATAAAAAAAGAGACTCACAGAAGCAAATTATTCCTTCACTCGTGACCCCTCCACCTCCCCCACCACGACCCAGAAGACTCCAAGTATATTTCATTGTTTTATAAGCCTAATAATTGCCATATTTCCTTAAAACATGACACCTAAACCTTGTATTTGTTCATCTTGCAGGTAAAATTCTGCTTGTTAAATTCTTCACTTGCTCTCAGACCGTTTAAAACCAACCAGGCTGCAGCTGAATAACCATAACAACCTTTATTCAACCAGCAGGCTACACATCTGTACTTGAAGCCAGATCTTCCCTTGTGTTAATGAAGGAGCAGTGGACCTGATTACTGTTTCTAGCATTAGACGAACTACAGCTTAACTAACCACCTCTCACGTGCTGCCGATTCATATTTTTCCAATATTTCAGTTTGATCTTTGTTTGTGAAACGCTGCCAGCAGACCTGTTCCTGTGATTGTGAGATGCTGATAGTTAGACTGAAAGCCCTGAGATGACACATCCAGCTGATAACAGCCTTCGTGTGATTGCTGACTGCTGATCTTAGGTTAAGTGAAGCCAGATAAGGCAAAGATATCCTGAGCATGCTGGACGTGCTCCAGGATTCGTCCTCCAGATTCTGCTCAGACTCACAGCTGTGGAGTTTTACTCGCCCACAGAGCAAGACCAGAAGAAACACGTCGGGCCAATCAGGATCTGACGTTCGCCGCTAACGGCAACATGATGTAAACAGAGAGGAGCTCATGAGCCCGACAAGTCAACAACAAATCGAACATTTAAAGATGAGAAAGATTAACACATCAAATGCACAGAAGAGGCTCAGCACTTCACACACACACACACACACACACACACACACACACACACACACACACACACACACACACACACACACGGAGAGTTGGTGATGAAAGGCTGCAGCTGCAGACAAAGAGATGCAAATACAGGATTTAAATATTCAGCAGAGAGAGAGATGGATGCTCTGTGTGTGTGTGTGTGTGTGTGTGTGTGTGTGTGTCCTCTCACTGCCCTCACACTAAACCGCGAAGGCAGGAGATCCCAGCAGCACTAATCCTGTTATCACAAACACTCTCAGTAGGAACTGAACCACGTCTCCGACCCTCTCCGGTCCAGTACCGGATCGGTGCTGCGCTGCGTGACCACGGCTTCGGCTGCATTCACATTCATCTCACCAAACTCGTGCAGGAAATCAGAGAAACACGGCGAACATATAAATCACGCTGCCCAGAGTTCACCGATGTGTCCTCGCAGCAGCAGGTTCACACGAGTCTGTTCCTGCTGTTCTGTCCACCTACACATCAACCATCAGGCTTAAAATTCAGACACACGTTCACCTGCATACAGCTGACTCCTGACGGAGAGTCCAGAAAGACCACAGGTTTGTTCCACACCGTGTCACAGCCACAGACGTCCACTAAAAATCACACATTTATCATAAGTTTACAGCGCACGACTCCTTCCTGTGATCCCTGTCCATCAGAGCTGTTTGATCTTCACCATCAACACTCGTCTCTGGTTCCAGGGTCAGACGACATGTTTAATGTGCTCTTTTTTTAAATTTTACCTGATGAGCCCGGTGAGTTCACCGTATCTAAAGCCCTGATTACAAAAAACAGACTTTAAATAAAGAGAACACACTCATTTGAAACTCTTTAAAGCCCAATTCTGACTTGAAAACTGCATAAACACATGAAACGTTTAAACTTGGACGTTTTTACTTTCAAATAAAAATCTGCCCATTTCTAATTCGGTGCCAGGAACACGCTCCAGTAAAGTCAGAACAAGTTCCCCGCTGTGATTCATCACCTCTCCCTTTTGACACTGCTCGCTGCATGCCTCCCATTCTTCTACTTCAGGTCTCCTTTGTTGCAGTTTTTGTTTCATAATCCTCCAGCTGGTACAGGTCCTGACTGCAGGCAGGCCGGTTTAGCAGCCGGACAGTTTCCCTCATACGTGTGCAGAATGAGGTTTGGTTTTTGTGTTACTGAAAAAAGCAACACCTTCTCTAAAAAAAAAAAGGTTGAAAAAGCTGCAGCGTTAATGTTGCCCTCACAGATGTGGTGATACCTGCATCCTTGTGGATGCCGGCTTTGAACTTTGTGCCAATAACAAGCTGGATGAGCTGCTCCCAGCAGGTTTTTGATGGGGCAGCGCGACAGCGTTCACTTTGCCTCCGTCCATCGTTAATGAAAAGAAGGCAGCGGCGTTTCTTCAGATCGTTTATGGCTTGTTCCTGAGCACGAGCATTGATTTCCACTTCAGAATCGTGTGTGTCTGTAATGCTGCTTGAAGATCACAGCGAAGGTTTTCAGCTTCGTCTCTGTCAGCAATGAAGTTTTTTAACAATGTCATGAACAGTAGATAATAAAACCCCAAAGTTTATGAAATGTTACCTTCATGTAGCTTTATTACACATGTTCTAATGAAGGACCTCACCTTACTCTGTGTTTCGTTTTATACCCAATGTGACCCTCGAGAGACTGGTGTCTCCTCCTGGGATCAAACTGGGGAGCTTTCGCCTGTTAGGTGAACGTATAAACCACCACACAATAGACACTCTTCTCTTTTTACCAATCATGTTATCTAATTATCTAAAAATAAAAAAATAAAGTAAATAAATAGATTTTTTTAATCTTACTCCAGTCTTCTGTTGCCCCTGTCCCAGCTGTGTGAGACGTCATCAGATTGAAAAGGAACACAGTTTTTCCTTAAGAGCATTTTTTATGTTCTCCTTGCACAATTTTTAATTAAATGTCGGGTTTAGATAATCAGTATTCTATATTTTATTCTGGGAAACACGTTTGTCTAAATCTCAGCATCAACTGAATAATTAATCTGCTAATTTATTGAGATCTATTAGCTGCTCTGACACGTTTAAAGGGAATTTTTCATTTAACTTTTTACATTTTTTTATTCTCTGATTTTTCTACTTTTGTTCTGGCGTTAAAGTTCTTATAATACCAGGATCTTCATCTTTATCAGTTATTTACTTCATAACTTATTTAACTGCACAAAAGTCCATCCAGGAAAGTAACGAAGGTAAGGCCGGAGGCGAACCAGCAGCGGTGAAAAGGCTGTAAATACCTGCGAGTCTGAACCATCCTGTTCGCAGACCAGGTGTGGTCCGGCTCCAGCTGTCCTCAGGACGGGCACGTCCGCAACAGGAGCCGAGAAAAGGGAATAAAACAGCTTCAGTCCCGCGGACCAACCCGCCCGTTTGCTAGTTAAACTCCGCTTTTCTCCTCTCAGCGTCTCTGAGCTCTGACTCGCTCTCTATGACTCTCAGCTGAGTCTCACCAACAAGCTCTCCGCTGTCACCACCCCTCCACTTCCGCTCTGCCGTGTCAAAATAAAATGACAAAAGGAAGTCGTTTCACATCTCCGCGGGAATTCGATTAAGCAATGATGTATGAACTGCTTACATCATGAACTGCGTTTATTAAGGCTGTTGTGTTTTTAACATGTTTTGTATCTTGTTCTACTTAATCTGAACAAACCCCTAAAAAAAAGTCAATAATCACTTTCGGCCTCGGTTTTTATTATCACTACCTAAGCTCAGTTTTTAAAACCTTACGATGTAACTACAGCTCAGCCCATGCAGCAGTGTATTAATGACTAACCTCGTATTGTGGATGGATTATCTCAGTTGTTCTCCTGACTGAAGTTTGGTCCATTTACAAATGCGATTGCATTTGTCCCTAACCATCGGGAACCCTCACTTTAACTTTTATCAAGTGGAAAAAAGTTAACATTCATCCTCCAGCTTCACTGTGCTAATGTGTTTATATTATGCTAATCATAGCTGTGTAGCTAGCACATCATTATATACCAGCTACTCCAAATTCAGTAACCCTACAAACGTCACTGCTGTTTACTTTTCTGTCTTCATTTATGTCAGAAGTGATAGCAGAACTGCACGTTTTAATTTTCCAGTGAGAACGTGATCTATCCTCTTTAGATAGAAACTAGCGAGCTAACTCCCTGCTAACTTCAAACTCAGTTAAACTTCATAAATTCTGTTTTCATGGATGCCTGGATGTTAAACAGTTACCCCTGGTAGAGCAGCCACACTGATCATTTTATTAAAGATGAAAAAAAATTGTTATCATCAGTTTTTAACTCTCAGTGATGCCGCAGTGTTCATTTGGGACCTGAAGCGGAGTTTGGGCGGCTAATTACGTCAAACTTAAGACCAGATAAAAGTCCATGTACCGGTCCGTGAGTCGTTTGGTACCGGGCCGCGAGAGTTGAGGCTCAGGTGTGAAATGTATGGTTTTCAGGGTTTTATCGGTTTTCAGCGTTATTTTGTTATTATTTTTATCTTTATCTCGGTTTTCCTGGGTCTTTTCACGTGTGTTATGAATAAATTTTCTTTTTTCGGTACCGGTACTAGTTTTATTTTGTTGTATTTATCCGCGACACCTTAAAGGCCGGTCCATGAAAATATTGTCGGGCATAAACCGGTCCATGGCGCAAAAAAGGTTGGAGACCGCTGTTTTAAAGTTTAGCAGAGACGATGGAGGATCTTAAAATCTTACTGAAATGAGACCCGGGGATTTACTGAAACATAAGCAAACATAAAATAAAGCACAGTGTAAAGCTAAAACAGGGTTTGTACAATTCTACTGAGTTTGAAGCAAGTATGTGGCATTTTTTTGATTTATTTATTTATTCCTTTATTCTTGAACGCTAATATGCAGCTTTCCTGTATTTTCTTTAAGTAGTTTAAAGAACCATTTCCCCGGGCTTCTTGAAGGACATTTAAAGCTCTTCTCTGGATGTTGTCTGCCTTTTGTTCTGCTGTCCACATGACTCCACACTGCTTCAGCAGTGTTGATGTCTGAGCTCTGGTGAGGCCAATCCATGACTGATTGTCGATGTGTCTCGGATCACTCACATGCTGAAAAATGGAGCTGTTGCTATTCAGATGCTTTCCAAATGGTATTGCATGGTGGATCAAACTCTGACTGTAATTTTCTGCTGACCTCCTCTGTACTCACTGCCGGCGATTTGAAATCTTTTGAGGACACTGCAAAGTTTTCAGCTAATAGCTGTTTGGAGTCACCTTGTTGTTACAAAATTATAATTTTATACCCGTCAGACCGCCATAAGTGCCTAAAGATACAAGTTAAAGTTGGTTGTTTGGTAAGTTGTCTGTTATCTTTAGACAAAATAAATGATATAAATAAAAAGAAATAAAAACATTTGTTCAAGTTACATTTATTTTATTCTCATACGAGCTCCATTTTTTCTCCTGCTGTTCCTGACTCTGACCTGCTGCTCTTATTTTGAAAGTGGCAACATCCTGATAAAGTGCAGCAGATTGAAGGTTTCTTTTCTGCCACATGAAGGTTTTCTGATTCTAATGTGGGTCTATTTTCATTAAAGACGGGAAGCTGGAGGACTGTATTTTGAGATTGTGCAAAATCTGCCAAAACTCAAAGATCGATTTCTGCCCCAGAAACATCAGAAATTAACAGATGTGTCAATAAAAACTTAATCAACGTAAAATATAAAATCTATTACTGACATTTGAAAAGTTTATTTTTTATTAATCTTTTCTATATTCAGGTTTATTTATGTAAAACGCTCATGAGAAAAAAAAATCTTTCATTAAAAATAAAAGTAATATGAAAATTTATGTCATTTTCATTGATACTTTATATTATAAATGTTGAAAAATTATGGTGAAAAAATTTAATTACATAAAACTTAACTTTAATTACATAAAAAATAAAAAATTACATAAAAAATTAAATAACTAAAAGTGGGAAGATCCTAAAAAAAGCTGTGATGATGACAAATAAAAAAGATTTATTTTATTTAAAAAAAATAAAATTTGTCAAATTGTTACTTTATTTTCACATTTTTCTACAATTTCTTCATGTGATGAAATCCTATTTAGTGTATTGACTGCTGGACATGTGTGAGACTTTTTTATTGAATTAAAATAAATGAATTAAGAGGACAAAGAGCAGATGCTCATCAGAAAACTGCTTCTTTGCTTCCAGCTGTTTTGATAACGCTGTGCCCCCCCACCACCACCACCAACATTAGCAGAACAAAAGGCAAACACAAACACATAAATCACTGGCATTCACACACTCAGACAGACAAACACTGAGACTCCTCCTGTAACTGTCTGTTCTCACATTCTCCAGCTCAGCAGGACAGAAGCAGGGAATTCTGGGAAATAAAAACTTCCTGATGTGTACTTACAGACTTTCTGCAGGTCGGCTTTTCTCTCGTACACAGATTTTCCCATTTTTCCCACCAAGCGCCTGCCTGGAGCCTCAGCACACTCTCATTATTCATACATAAACAGCCCAGAAGCCACACAAACTGGCTCTACTGTGTTTACTGGTTGCACTGGTTGAAGTATTTATGAGCACAGCCACAAACAAGGGTCGCTGACTGAAGTACTGCCCAGTATTTAAACTGTAAAACATGACATCAAGAGCAGCCATCAAAGCTGAGAGGTGATGCTGTGCTTTCAATCTGTCTGTCAGACTGAGAAGATCTGAAGCCATGAATCAGCACATCTGTGCAGCAACTCACACCCAGCCAAGAAATCAAGCTAGTAAATGATGTAAATGATATTTACTTCACATTAAAAGCAAGCAGACTCTATCAGAGAATTCAAATAACTTAAGGTAAAGCTGCAAGTGCCAAAAACTGCAGTTCCTGTAACGGCCACTTGAGGCTGACTTCAAAAGTGAGTCAGTCCTGTAGTTTAGATCCTACTGCAAAAAATATTTTGCCATCTATGGATAATTTTTGCCTTCATAACATCCATACAAGGCATGATTTCTTTTTAAATTAATCTTCCTGGATCACAGAAAATATAAAAGACACACATTGCTACTGTGTGTTTGTCCTGCTTTGAAGCCACTTGTTAGTTGATACTTTACAATCTGGTTGATTGATAAGAAAACCCTGATTTTAGCAGAAAACCTCAAATCATCAGGAGCAATCAGACTTTGAAGAGATATTTCCATGAATGGGGCAAATACAGAAGAAGGAAAACGTACTGATTCGAATGACCTGACAGCTTTTAAGCATCGGGGACAACAACCCACCACACAGATGGAGGATATCGCTGCTTCCTGCATTCATACACCAGCGTCTTGTCTCACATGTGGGCGTGCTATTCCTTGTTTGGCAGAGGCATCAGCGGCACAAGTGAAGAAAAGCAGCTCCTTTTATTTTCACCGCCCTCAAACTGCAGATCTGCGCTCCCCCTGGAGTTCAAGGAGATTAATTAAATGATTTTAATGATACTTGCATCTGTTTTTTATGACCTCTCTGGTTACTGTGTTCTTCTGCTGTTTTTCTGTTCATTGTTCCCGAAGGTTTCAATCTCACTCAAGCTGCCTGATTAAAAAAACATGAAACTTGTCAAAGGCTTTATCAAATGATCAAACGTGATTCTACAGCAGGCTGAAATCTAAAAGTGAAGGACGGTGGTGCAGAGTTAACACTGATTGGAAAAACATGCTTCAGCTGTTTCAGGCCAGCAGTCGATGCTTTAACACACTAACAAGTTTAACAGCTGCTAAAAACCAGCAAAATCTTAAGAAACAGATTAACAACCATCTTTGTGAAATGACTTCTGTTAGGTTTTAATAAATAATTAGTTCCCCAGTAACTGCACATGTGCCATGAATATGACACTTATTACTCACAGCAAGCTTGATGTTTACAGGGTGATTCACAGAGATCGGTCCATAATGAGAACTGCAGAGTCTCTACTTAGCAGTGCACACACACACACACACACACTCCTCGTGCATATGGTACGATAACGTTTCCACATGCCCCTGGTACACTGCGCAGAACAACCTTGCCACACACACACACATACACAGCACTGGTCTGTTACATAACATATTGACGTGTCTGTCCAAATGCAGCAATTAGCATGACTTAAAGCTGTTAAAATGATGTCTGAATCTGTGTCAGCTCTCCTTGTGTTGCCCACAGGTGGCTGTGAGTGATTCTTCCCTTTGACTTTACTAAATATCCGCCGCCTCACACAGCATGCAGAAGAAAAAGAAAACCAGAGCTACAGTTACACACGTGGAGCTGTATTAATAACACGCTAACTCGTTCAGAGTCCTGCAGTAAAAAGTCTCGGGTCAGCTGTTAAACACAGATTTCAGGTTTTTATGGCAGATTTGCTTTTAATCAGGAAACCTTTATGAAAACCCCACAGTGCCTTTTAATATCAGAATGGTTAGCACTTCTAACAGAACAAACTGGTTCTCCTTCAGCTACCTGCCGTTGATTGAAGCTTTCAGAGAGAAAACATGTTTATATTACGTTATTTTCATCAGGCCTTTTTGTTTTTTAACTAACAAATCTGAGCTGCTTGTCTTAGATTATTGGTGATTATTCAAATGAACTGGCTGGATTTGTGCTTGTAAATCGGCACCTTATTAGTAGATTATTTGGACTTTTCATTTGCTTATTTACCCCCCAATAAATCTGGACTAAGGTTATTATTTAAACACTCTACACCAGGGTGTGATTTGTGAAAGAACAGAAGAGCCTGTTACAGTATTTATTTTTACACCGCTGTCATTCAAATGTTTTTTACAATAACTTTAGAACTTAAACTACAGTTTTTACAACAATATTGTAACATATTTGTTTAATGAAATAAATGATGACAACACCGGCATGGCACATAAGTACTAACTTGTGAATGCAGCGAATGAATGAGGTTAGGATTCATTCGTTCACACAGGAGTGCGCCTGCTCCTCTCTGTCAGCCCAACAAGAAGAAGCTGTAGATCTCACCTTTGGAGGGAATTCGATGTCACCAATCAGGCAAGTGGCTGTCACGCAGTAAGTCTACTGATTCTCGAAGTGAGTCAATTTCTCTTTTGTTTGGTTGACAGTAGTTTTCACACTGAAACACTGGTGCTTAGTGGCTTAATGACAAATCAGATGATTTCCCAGTATCATCTCATTTGCCATTCCCTTAGTTATGCTGCAGTAGATGTAGGCTGCCGGGGGATTCCCATGATGCATTGAGTTTTTCCTTTCCAGTCACCTTTCTCACTCACTATGTATTAATAGACCTCTCTGCAGAATCATACTTGTTATTAACCTCTGTCTCTCTTCCACAGCATGTCTTTATCCTGTCTTCCTTCTCTCACCCCAACCAATCACAGCAGATGGCCGCCCCTCCCTGAGCCTGGTTCTGCCGGAGGTTTCTTCCTGTTAAAAGGGAGTTTTTCCTTCCCACTGTCGCCAAAGTGCTGCTCATAGGGGGTCATATGATTGTTGGGTTTTTCTCTGTATCTATGAAGCGCCTTGAGGCGACTTTTGTTGTGATTTGGCGCTATATAAATAAAATTGAATTGAATTGAATTTGCCGTTAGATTCTCCTGGATGTTAGGTGTCAACGCTTAGAAAATATCTCACACAACAAATAAGTGTTGGCACGTATTGTTGCACAAACTGCAGCTTGTCCCATATGGTCTAGCGGTTAGGATTCCTGGTTTTCACCCAGGCGGCCCGGGTTCGACTCCCGGTATGGGAACGCCCTTTTTCCTCGAGTTTTTACCCAATTTCGCTGTGCAAGAAACTGCACAATCAGAATCAGAGAGACTTTATTTATCCCCAACGGGCAATTAAGATACAAATAATGACAATAAAAAGCTCTAAGTCTCTTATTTCAGTGAATATGGCGTCACTTTGGAATAACTTTTGTCATAAGGTGCTGTTCACCACTCGGTGGGTATAAAGGGGCCCTTAACTGTTCTTTGCTCTGTAGACTGTTTCAAGATCAACATCTTTAGTCCCCCCAGGGATTAAAATAATTTAGCAAATCTAGGCTGATGTAGACCAGAGGTGGCCAATCCCCTTCACCCCTGCTGGGAAATCGCATGTTGCTTTGTTGAGCCAAACAGTCAGAGATAGTTTAGCCACACTCTTAGTAAACTCTGTTTGTGTGTCTGACAGAGCTAAGCTAGCTGATGTTGACTAACTAGCACAATGGAGGTGATTCGGAGCAACATGGCAGTGAGAAAGTAAACAATATTTGGCAACTTTAAGCAACTGTTGGTGAAATGACAACAAAAAGTGGGCGGGGCTTGAGATAAACATCTTAACTTTCAGGTCAGCAACTTAAGCAACTTCCACTGACAGTGAAGAACACCACTGACTGACATTAGATGGTTTTCTACTGATTTTTCTTGACTTTAACCACAAAATTATTTTTTCCCTCCCCAATATTAACACCCCCGCCACTCTAACCTGATGCTTTTATTGCTGTTATTGATGAGATAAAAACAAGTAAGCAACTTTTTGCTTCCTATAGAAGAATCTTAAGCGTTACAGTCTGTCAAAGTTGAACTGAGCATGTTTCTAACAGGAAAAGTCAGATGACACTGCTGGATAAAGGCGGTTTATGGGGAGCTGTGGTTAAGTTGGTCCATTGGGGAATCAACACAGTGGAATTTGGCAGCGACCAATCAGGGCAGCTGCTGAGAGCCGGCTTCTAATTCAGGAGCAGAGAGAGTATTCATTAAACACAGAGACAGAGAGATAAACACCAGCTTCACTGCGCAGATTTCAAATACTTTGAGCGTCTAAATACAGAACGTGGATTCACACAGAGGGCACAGATGCTGAGGGAAGGAGGAGCCGTGACCTCACACTGACTGTAGAAATGCTGTAATCAGTGTCACTCTGTGGTTTTTGGTATTTAAAAGCATTTTTATTTATAAACTCTTTGCACAGCTTTAGTGTCTCCTGCATAAAGCAGATGGACCTCATCTGCGTTGAGCACTATATTTCTGTCTGTGAAGGTTCTCAGTCATGCAGGTCATCGTAGTACTACATTTCCCATAACACACCTGAGGCTCCCTGCACTACCTGGGGTCAGAGAGGGCGAGGTGAGGCAGCCGCTGCCCCCTGCTGGAACTGCACACACACTGCACACTGGTGACAGGACGCGACCCTGATCTTTTTTCCCCACGAGGGTCTCTGTTTTGTTGTATCTGACACCGCCGGGGGTAGAAAATAAGAGTGGGCGAGAGACTCTGACCCAGACAGAGAGAGAGAGAGAGAGAGAACTTCAAACAGCTGATGTTTAGATGAGATATGAAACTGCATAAAACAGCAGACCAGTGTGCTTCTGTGTGTGTGTGTGCTGTTTTTGTTTCTTCAGATGAATCTGCTCTGATATCAGAATAGATAAAAGTGTCATTTTATAAAACTCCAAATTCCATTTTTCATAGTGTATGTTTGAGGTATATTTTATTTTATTTATATTTATTTAACATAATTCAGTGGCTACATCTGAACTTCAAGGATAGAAACAAAATATCGATCATATCTCACTACTATCAATCCAATATCAATACCAGCGTTGGTATCAATAGTATAGATATTTGGAGTAATTGATTTGGACCCATCTAGCCCCCCCTTTAATAGCTAATGCCCGAGTACCAAAAACTGCAGTTCCGCCTTTGGCCGCTTGAGGCAGACTCCAAAACCAAATAAGTTGTCTTGGGGTCCCAGGTTAAAATGTCCAATGTAACAGCAGAGTTAAGCCTATCACAGCTGTCATAGATTGAGAAGCCGGGTACATCCCACAGACAGGTCGCAGACAGGTCGCTGTTCACGCCAATGTTCAATTTAGAATCACAAATGAACTTAACGCCATGCACGTCTTTGAACTCCAAGAGGACGCCAGAGTTCACAGAAAAGAAGCTGCATGCAGAAAAGTCCAACCTGGATTCAAACTCAGGACCTTCGTGGTGTGAGGTGCTAGCGCTAACCACCGGACAAGCGTGCCGCAGATTTGATTAGCTTAGCTTGGATTTAAACAGGACGCTAAATATGAAGTATGCAATGAAAAAATGTAACTATCCAGATCTGTAGTTCAGGAATTGCTGGAATGAACATGCTGAGCGGGAGAGTCCCAGACGTTCACACTGGCAAAGGAAGAGTCTTAATATGCTGCTGATCTACGAACGCCTGCACTGTCCTTCTGACGGGGCCACAGGGCGGGGTGCTGCTGCAAGAACGGCACAAATACAGCTCGGAGCATTTCATCTCTGTCGAGTCAGATTTGCACCACGAGTAATCAGATCAGAGGTGGTGCTCCTGGTCCATGCAAGTCTGCAGGAACAGCTGGGACACGCAGCCTGCCAACAGCCCACAGGCCTCGGTCAGCATCAGCCAGTCACGGCAGGGTGACATTGACGCTGTGCGTACGCTGCTTTATTGTGTTCTGAGAATTCAGTAAAGTGAAGCAGTGATGAGTTGTACAAGCGAGACAAGTTAGCAATGCCTAAAACCAAACTTCACCAAATATGTTCGAGTTTTCTAGGAGACTCAAACGATTTGCTGAGAAACAGATAAAAAAAACATCTCTGTTTCTTTTTTTTGGCTACAGAGCTTGAACTGAAGAGATATATAACTTTGTGATGTTTTGTTTGTCAGATGTGATGATAAAGAAAAAGTATCTGAGGCCGTCCTCCGAGCACGTTTGACCCAAGAAACTGAAAAACTGATCCAGGACCTGCGATTGTGTGACTTTCAGGTCAACCTGTAACCTCACCAGCAGCAGCACAGAGACAGAGGCTGAGCTCTCTGATTGGACGTGTGTCACAGCAGGGGTCTCGGGGAGTTATAAATGGTCTTCTGTGTCAATCCGTGGCTCCGCCCTCTGAGCTGCTGTATGTGCGATGTCACTGCGATATCACCTGAACGCCGCGTTGTATCGTTCAGCGGATAAAACCAGGACACTTACTCTGAATCTGAAAAGAGTCTTTAAAAAGGTCTGACCCCGGCAGGCAGACGTGTCCTCACTACCACGGTTTTTAAACTGAAAGTTGTCCACACACACACACACACACACGGAAACACACACACACAGACGGTGCCTGGGGGTTGAAAGGTTATTGGCTGCCTGGCTGGATCTCTCAACCAATCCACTGCGAGTATTCAGAGTTGGGATTTTGTGCATTGTTGCTGTGCAGAGAATCAGCAGCGTGACCTACATTCATCCTCGACACACACACACACACACACGCACTGTAAGAAACACACACACAGGTGCTGAGTGTGTGAATCAGTGTGTGTTTGGCTCAAAGGCACAGAGGCACCAGCTTCATCAATACTACATGTGTGTGTTCTCTGGAGGGCGCGTGTGTTGTTGTGTCTCTGTGAGGGCCGGGCTGAGCTGCGGGAAGCGTCCTTCACAGAGCCGAGCAGCATCCGAACCTCCTCGCTCTCTGAGATCATCGCATGGCTTAAACGCTGATACAGGCAGGGACACGACGGCGTTAACTAGAGCGCCGTGCACACACAATTCACCGATCAGTTCAACAGGAGAAACAAAGGAAACGCGGAGGAGGAGACGGTTTCTGTCGGGATGAAATCATCCCATCCAGCTTCTGTTTTCCCAAAAAACATTCCTGCACCAAACGCTGCTTCCCGTCAGCGAGAAAAGACTCGGATCTATGAAACAAATCCAATAAAATCTGAGACATCTTCGTGTTGAACTGAAGCCAGCAGAGCCGTCTCAGTGCCGCTGCTTTTCTCTCCATCTGTCAGCACTGTCATCCGGTTTGAATAACCTTTATTGAACTGCCGGAGCGCGCGTGGGCTCGGTGCTGAAGCTGACAAACTCAGGGACAAACTCCAAGCTTCTCTCACACATGCACTGCTGCCCTCAATCTTCCCGAATTAACTTTCTGTTCATTTTGACCCAAAATATTTTGATTTTAAACCTGCATCATCTGCTCCCGGGAGAACCAGACTCAACACGGTGTTTCCTTGAAGCTTGAAGGCTCTTTAAATCTTGCTGAAGCTTTGGGAAAGGCTGAGCTCAGCTGATCCTAACAGGACTTGAGTGTGGACTCTGTCAGCACTGTCACCGGGTCTTATTGGTATTTTGACACCTGGAACATCGGCAGGGTTTAAGGATAAATGACGGTGATGAGTGGGTGTAGTAGTAGAAGATGTTGCCTGCCAGAAACGTAAAGACACTGGTGAAGGCAAAGTTTAGCTAAATCTAATTGGGCTAGTGAGGAGAAGAGGCGCTGCTTTTCTCTCCATCTGTCAACACGCTCATCCAGTTTGAATTAGCTTTATTGCATCTTTCAGGACAGCATGGAGGACAAACTTCTGCTTCCCGTCTGGCTCACACATGCTACATGCTAATCTAAAATAAACACATGGAAACGACTAAAATTAATAATTGGGGGACGCGTTGAAATGACAGCGTAGTGAAGCGAGTGCTTCACTGAAACCTGCATCTTTCTGGGCAAACACGGGGTCTAACTCTTGCCCCTCTTGGCTCACACATGCACTGCAGCCCTGACCTTTTCTAGAGACTACCTGACATATGATCAGATATTAAACTGCCTTTAACACAGCTGATATTTGCCCATGTGAGAACAGTGCAGGTAAGACAGAACCACACACAGGAAGACCCTCTACTCTGACCGTGCGTGAGACAAGACAAGAGATTCTGCACGTGAGAGAGGAAAACGGAAAACAGCCACAGATGCAAACGTGAAGCCTGAGAAATGTTCTTCACTGCTGCCTGCGGCTGACAGCGAGGAAGGCGCGAGCTGGGGATACAAGAAGGAGCAACAGCAAAGAGATGAATACATCACACCTGCAGATCGCTCAGTAACAGCCGAGGACTTCTGGTTTGTGAAGACCCGATCGCATTCAGAGCAGTTTACTTGTCACCCATCACTGCAGCACACATTCACTCTGCAGCACACATTCACTCTGCAGCACACATTCACTCTGCAGCACACATTCACTCTGCACAAACTGAATATAAGAAACAAACACAGGCACAGTCATGACTTCAAAACCTCAAGCTGAAAATTTTTCTCAGCTTTTACTGTGGACGCGATTAATGCTGCACTCTTATTGCGGCTGACCCTAAAGCATACCAAACCTCATTGTCTTTCTTGGGATTAATGAGGACCATAATTTAGAGCACAAACCTCGTGTCGTAATAAATAAGAGTTGAAACAAGCGACTTGGACCATAAACTAGACCAAAAGAATTTACTGAGTTCAAAGAGACCAGGGAAGCTGCAGGGTGTTTTTTGCATGGACTTCAATACAATCAAACTTCTTTTTACAACCAGAAAAGTCGCCCCCTGCTGGTCGTTGGAAAGAAGGCAGGTTCAATGCGCTTCCACGTGACCTGCACTTTTCACACTACGTGCACCTTCGATCAGCTGATGAGTGTTTCAGGCTATGTCCTCACATACACAGGTATTTTTGAAAACAGAGATTTTCCGTTTTCGTTTTAAAAAATAATCCCGTCCACACGTAAAGGCAGAAATGAAGGAAAACGCTGCTAGGAACATGCCAAAGCAGCAGGTGGCGCTATATTCCTAACCGTGTAGAAATGTTGGCCAATCAGAAGTCTAGAAGCCTCGGTGGGAAAAAGTAAACAAAGCTGGGGCATAGAAGCAGAACCGAGTCGTCTGTGTGGAGGGACAGTAACTGTGTGTGTATATGTAAGCATTTAAACACTGCAGAGACAATTAACAGTAACAGTATTGTAGAAATTCATTTCACCGAAACAATAACGTGGCGCACAGTGTGACGTCAAAAAAAGGCGCACATCTTTGACGCTGCGTTTTCTCCGTTTTTCTCAACCACACGTAAATGCAAAAACGGAGTTTTAGAAAATATCCACCCTGGCCGGAGTTTTTAGAAATCTCCGTTTTCAGTGACCGAAAACGCCGTTTACGTGTGGACGAAAGGTGCAAACGCATAGAAAAATCTGCGTTTTCAAAAATACCCGGGTACGTGTGGACGTAGCCTCAGTATCCCCGCCTATCACCGTAACCTTCTGCATCATTTGCTCCTTTCTCCCCGCGTGTCCTGTTCGTCGCTGCCGGTGAAGTTAATTGCATTATAATCAATAATGTAATCAGCGAAACAGCATTTAGTCTCAAACCAGATGTTTGCAGATGTTCTACATCAGCGGTCTCCAACCTTTTTTGCGCCACAGACCAGTTTATGTCCGACAATATTTTCATGGACCGGCCTTTAAGGTGTCGCGGATAAATACAATAAAACCAGTACAGGCACCAAAAAAAGGAGATTTATTCATAACACACAGGAAAAGACCCAGCTAAACCGAGTTAACTATAAAAATGGTAAAAACCCTGAAAACCATCAATTTCACACCCGAGCCTCAACTCTCGCGGCCTGGTACCAATTGGTGACATCTGGAAGGAGAGGAAGCAGAGGATCTGACATCACTTCCTGTTTAAATAAACTAAGGCCAACTTATTGAATCTCTCTGAGCAACATATCAGTTCACACAGAAACGACCGCAAAGCATCACAAAGGAACTTTAAACAGGATAAAAAGGTTAAAGGTCAAATAAAGAGAAGGTAAAGGAAGCTCGGTTAGGCGAGTCATGTCAGCTCATGTTCCCACACTGACCCATGTTCATGAACTTTGGGTAATGACTGAAAGAATAAAACCACAAGTATAACTCTCTCCAGCCGGCTGCGCGGGGTGCCCGCGGCTGATTTAGGAGGGATTACACTTGCAGCTGAGCCGGGAGTGGCAGAGGATCCCCTAAGAGGAGCTGAAGGAGGCTACTAGAGAGAGAGAGAGAGAGAGAGGAGCCTGAGTGCCTCGGCTCCCTCGATGCCGCCATGAGCCTGAAACAGAATAAGCTGCTTTACTAAAACAGAGAGAGAGGAGGAAAGAAAGAGTGAAAAGTTGTGAAAAAAGGAGCAAAACAGCAAAACGAAAAGAAAAAAACAAGTGTAAAGAAATTAAAAAGCAAAGCATACAAAGAAAAATCAATAAAAGAAGAAAAATAGAAAAATCAAGGAAACAGGAACAAACGTGCAAAAGAAAGTTTGAAAGAAGCCACAAAAAAATTAAGAAAGAGGAAAAGCAAAATATATAAAGAAGAAAAAGAATCAGGTGAAATTTTTATTCTATGGCTCTATGCTGCAAAGTCTCTGCATCACTTTGCTCTGACAGCTTCTTGCCGGTGAAAAACAAACGCAGAAGCCTTGAGCTGCCTGCTTTCTGCTGACTGTCTCCAGCAGAAGCTTCAAGGCTCTTCTAAAACAAGCACACAGCTGAAGGCTGGTTCAGCTGACCCTAACCGGACTCGAACGTGGACACACCGACCTCTGTGCAGGTGCAAACGCCCGTCAGAGTGATCAGACTCAGACTGCAGGACCGGCTCCACGTGCAGCCTGAAGGTCCTCGTTAATACAGTAAACATGGGCTGTGAGTCTGAGAGCAGGCGAGATGAAAATCTGAATTTATCAGATTTAATGTTCAGCTCTGACCAACACGTTAAATCCTCTAATCCTCCTCTCTCTCTCTCTCTCAGTTTTAATTTGCTTTATGGAGCGAGCACAGAAACAGACAAACAGCAGAAGAAGAGAGTTCAAACTCCAGGAAACACACACCAACGATTACCACACACACATACACACAAACATCCATCTGCTCCTGCAGCAAAACAACAAGTCTGTCCCCCTCAGCTCCCATCATCCTGCTCTCAGAAATAAGCGTCCTGCACACATCTCAGCCTGCTACCAACACTTCTACACAACACTACACTGCTGCAACGCTTTTCCATCCACGAAACAAGATAAAGTCGCTTACTCTGTGTCACAGTCAATCTGCAAACTCGTAAACGTGTAGTGAGCCAGCTGGAATCACCAGGATTTCCCCGCTGATTACTCAAAATGTGATCTAACGTCATCTGTAAAAGCTGAACACAGCCACTGTCACGCCGCCTGTGAGCGGACTCAACATGTTGATGCCTCGGCATCGGAGCCCATAGTGATGACAAAATCAGGACAACAGGGCGGAGTGCTGCGTGATCATGCAGGCTTTGTCTTTGTTGTCTCCGTTACTGTTTGTTTGCTTGTTTCACTGACATTTTGTGTCTTAAAGGCAGAAGCAGAGACGAGGTCTACACATTAGCTGAGGCTAGAAGTCCTACATGCGGTATATGCAGTAATGTTAACATGCATGTCCCTGTTATGTGGTGCTAACAGCAGAAAGTATCAAGGTCCAGTACAGTGATTTGAATAGTTTCCCCCATTATAACAACTCTAAGAGGTGTAATTTTTTTCTTTACCTCTCATACACCTGTGTAATTAAGCTACAGAGCATGGCTAATCACTGTTCACATAGCTATATTGCAGCTAGCTGGAGGTGCTGCCTGTTCACTGTAGTTTTAATGCATTTATCATACAAACATCGTGTCCTGCTGTGTGGTACAGTTCATCCAAAACATTTACGTTTCATTTTTGGTTAATTAGAACTAATTAACGGGTATCTCTGCATCGTACGCATACAGTTTGTTGACGCAGCTTGCTAATTAAGCTAACTAGTTTTAGCTAATAGCTACACTCCACCCTGTGGTGTAAATATGGTAACTTCCTGCCCTAAAAGACCAACATGATCTCAACCAGTAACACTGAGGTTTCAAAATCCAGATTACAGAACTAATGGTAATTCAAAGGTGGCTACGTCCATCTTTTATATACAGTATATGGGGAGTTACTCGCTTTTAGAGCTAGCCTCATGTGTTGCTCGAGGAACTGCAGTTCATGTTTCTGATGTGGAGGTTGCAGCTTGTAGCTGACTAAACACACAGGAATAAAGCTCCATTAGCAGCTACAGCCTCTGTTAGAGTTTACTGAAAACTTTGATTTGTTCCTTTCAGTTTATCGACGTTTCTCGGATGTGTTAATTGAACAGAGCTCTCCAGGTCATGCCTCAGCATGTCAGTTGTGTTAAGGTCAGGCTTTCTTCTTCACTCTGGTTTTTGTTTCATTGTGGGCTTCAGCTCGTGTCTAAGCTTCAGGAGGAGTCTAATCCACTTCTGAGCCGCTTGAGTTAATGTGAGAAAATCTCCTCAGATTAAATTAATCTGCTTCAACACACTCATTGAGTTTTTTCCTCACATCAGATGAATGAAGTCACCGAGCTTCTCCTGAACTCATTGCTGGACTTCTGATCTCAGTTTTACATCAACACTGAAGCAGGACACTGTTTCTTTGCTTGTTTGTAATAAAAGATAATAAAGAGTCTGGGAAAAAATATCTGCAGCACGGATCTACCTGATTGATCGATTTGGTTTTAATTTATACTCTGAACAAACCAGGAACAAATCAGGACATCTAACTGACATGACTTTGGTTTTCCTTTAGTTTGGTGACATTTTTGTTCATCCTCAGGATGCACAGATTTGTGTTCAGGCAGACAAACCAGTATTTGTGTCTATATGTGGACCAGCCCTGCTTACAGTGGCTCCCCGAAGGCTCATTTTGAGCCTCACACAAGGCAGGACAGCAAGAATAGCTGTGTGTGCGTGTGCGTGTGTCTGTGTGTGTGCGTGTGTCTGTGTGTGTGTGTGTGTCTGTGTGTGTGTGTGTGTGTGTGTGTGTGTGTGTGTGTGTGTCTGTGTGTGTGTGTGTGTGTGTGTGTGCGTGCGTGCGTGCGTGCGTGTGCGTGTGTCCCAAAGCGACTGCACAGGGAGCACATCCGAGGGAGGAAAAATAAGGGAAAAGAAAGAAGGAGGTCAAAATAATGGTTCTACCGCCATCACAGCCGTGGGGGCTCCGCCCACCTGCAGTACTGTAGAGAGTACTGGTAACGCCATTGGATGAGAGCATGAAGGAGAAAGTACTTTACAGAGGTGCAGTTTTCATGTACTTCTAAGTATTTCTGTGTTAGGACGGTTTCTGCTGCAACTTCATTATATTTCAGATGCAAATGTTGCACTTTGTACTCTGTAAAAATTAATTTTAAAGCTTTCATTACTTTTTCTTATTTTGCACATTTTATGATATAGTTCTGTTTGAATTATTACTGTATTTATTGCAGATTTATGGCAGCTGACTCTCAGTATTGTAAACATATATGGCAGATAACAGATTTTACCAAAGTAACAAATAATAAAACTAAAGATATTTTCTTCAGAATTATTTTTTAATTTAGTTTTAGTTAACTAAAATAACTTTTGGAGTAATTCAGGTTTTTTGTGTGTGTCACATTTCAATTTAGATATTCAAAGTGAGGCCCTATCATGATTTTGTCTTTATGTCCTCCCTGAAGAAAATACAAGAGCTGCCCAATCCTGGCTTAAAGCACATCCAGCTCCTTTCAGGGGCTGTAATTTACAAAACAAATAACACGTTTTATTTATTAAGACCTAAAGCTAGTGATACAGCCAATAAACTCATCAAGAATGTGTTTGCTGGGCTCGTAGATCAGGTAGGAAGTAGAGAAGTTTTCTCATAGACTTCTATTCCATTGAAACCAGGTGAGTCGCCCCCTACTGGACATTCGCGAGAATGCATGTTTAAGACAGGGACTGGTTTCAACCCCGACATATATGTACAAACATGCATATACCACACATACACAGAGAGAGAGACACACACACATCTACACACACTGTTTCTCTCTCACACACACACACAGATACAGACACACACACACACACACATACAGGCACACACCTACACACTCTCTCTCTCACACATACTATACCCTGGGTCTGTCCGTCAAGTCAGTGTTTTATGATCCTGAGCAGGAAAACTGGGAAAACCCTCCAACCTTTCATTAGATAATTACTAATAAATAATTACAAACCGATATGTAACATCGCGCGCAGGAGCAGCAGCGGCGGCAGCACGTGGCGCTGGGTGTGACGCGCAGCCACAACAACAACACTGCTGTCAGATCTCATCATCGCAGCAGCTCCGGTGTTAAAATCAGCCTCACTCGGGATTTTTCTGTCTCTGCGGAAAAACCCAGCACAGCTTCAGAGCACACCTCTCGCCGCCGCCCTCTGAACTGTGACCCGATTTGTTAAAGAGAGGC
Organism: Neolamprologus brichardi; assembly: GCF_056152115.1. Classification (NCBI taxonomy): domain Eukaryota; kingdom Metazoa; phylum Chordata; class Actinopteri; order Cichliformes; family Cichlidae; genus Neolamprologus; species Neolamprologus brichardi. Next base: position 31,742,156 of record NC_142123.1, read on the forward strand.
TCGGTAGACTCGCGGCACCGCCTCGTGCAGCTCGGCTGCAGCCCGCAGACATGCAGACTAAAAACAGCGATTTTTTGAATGGAGTCTGGCGGAGCAGCGGGGAGCCAGCCGGGGCCGTGTGTAGGTGCGCCGGCGGGTGACAGAGCTCCTACCTGCTGGCCTGACCCTTCACCTGCAGCTCCTCCGTCACAACGTCCAGGTGCCGCTCAGCTGATTGTCTCCCGCTGCGGCTCGCGCTCAGCCTCACATCACCTGGACTCTGCGCGCCGATTGATGACGCCGACGGTCGCCTCCCGCGTGCAGCGATCCGATCAGTCATGTAGGGTCGACACTCTGTTCATCACTCTTCATCCTCCTCGACACGGCGGCCACTCTCTGTGCTCAGTGAAGCTCCATCAGCAGCAGCAGCAGCAGCACGAGGCGCGCTCACGACGCCAGCACCATGCGGCGGGCATGCGCACGCCCTCGCCCGACTCCAGCAGGAGGTCCCTTCATGTTTCACAACGCGACGTGTCTGTGAAGGTTCTCAGTCATCCAGGTCATCGTAGTCTAAGGAGCTTGGAAAGAAAAGCGTCTGGACTTCTTTAAGTCGCTTGAAGACGTTTCACCTCTCATCCGCGACGATAATCAGAGGAAACTGTATCTGATGTAGATCCATCCGCACACCTACATCAGTCTGCTTACACCACGCTTGATTTATAAAACACGTTTCAGCCAAAAACTAAGTTTTAAAAAACGTCTTAGTGAAGGTCATAGACTGGATATAAAGGATGGAAGTGCCTTCCTTTTCCGTGACCAGCAGGGGGCGACTCATCTGGTTTCACGAAGAAAGAAAAGAAAAACCTTTTAATTGTTCTTATTCATGTTACTGTGTCTGAGTAATAACACTGCACTGCTGGACAGTTCTATGTAACAGTGGTCAGCCTTAAAATAACTGCTTTGTCTCCAGCTCTGTTCTCTGTGGAGGAATAAAACGTATTTGACCAGTCCTCATCTGTCAGTGTTATACACTGCAACACTTTTTAATCAGAGTTTAGCATCAGGTCAGTTAAACCTCCAGGTATATTGATGTGATCAGAGGGTTGTTAATCAGTTTCATCTGCTTTGGCATTAATGAAACTAACAACAGAGGAGCAACAATGACACAACCCCAAAAACAGGAATGGTTTTACAGCTGACAGCCACTGACATTTTTCCCTCTTCATCTTTTCTGTATTTTACTATTTAGCATTTGGCTCGGGTCAGCGTCACTACTGGTAGCATGATACTTGGACCTTGCACAGGTACTCCAACTCCTCCAGGATTTCACCCATTACCACAAGGTTTGTTGTGGCACAGTCTCAGGAGCATGGAGGAGATTCCAGGAGACAGACAGTTGCTCTAGGAGAGTTGGACAGGGCTGTGGAAAGCCCTTAATCCATCAGGAGGACCAGTAAATGGTAAATGGACTGGTTCTTATATAGCGCTTTTCTACTCTTTCTGAGCACTCAAAGCGCTGTACACAACTTGTACATTCACCCATTCACACAAGCACATTTTTCTAAGTGCTTTCTAAGTAACATTCACACGCACATTCATACTCCGATGGATGCATCGGAGAGCAATTTGGGGTTAGTATCTTGCCCAAGGATATTTGGCATGCAGACTGGGGAAGCCAGGGATCGAACCACCAACCTTCCGATCAGTAGATGACCTGCTCTACCACCTGAGCTACAGCCACCCCAGTATCTGCTCCTTTGTGCAAGGAGGAACAATGAGCACTTCCAGAGCTACAAAATGACCTCCAGCAGGCCACTGGTGAGAACGTTTCTCACAAAACAATCAGCAACAGACTTAATGAGGGTGGGCTGAGGCGCCGACATCCTCTAGATCCAATAGTTCACCTCTGGGACAGTGCCATCCAGACTGTCCAGAAGCTCAGAGAAGGCCTGGTCCAGATCTGGGAGGAGACCCCACACACCAACCTCTGAAGCCTCATTAGGAGCATGCCCTGATGTTGTCAGGTATGCAAAAGCTTCCTTTTCTCATTTGACTTTGACGTAAAAGCTGGAACGTGACTGTATACATAAATACCGATTTCTTGTAGGCATCAGTGAAAATGATATGAACACTTTCCATCACAACCAGTGCAGTCTCTTCACATTTCCTCCTTTTACTGAGATGAATGTCTGTGTGCCAGAAGAGACATGAAGCCAGGTACGATCACTGTGCTCCCTCTGTGATGGAAACCCCTCCTATTCCACGTGATGAATGCTGGAACAGCTCCAGCTCTGACGGAGGCCGGGGCAGCAGGTCTGTGTGATCAGCTGGTGAAGAAAAATCATATGTAAGCTTGAAAACTCAAAGGAAAACAAGTCATTTCACCTTTACGTGAACCACAGGGATCATGAAAAATCAACTTCACTCAGCGATAAAGTCATAAAAACCAGCTTTCTGTAACAGGCTGGATCTCTAGTTTCAAGTCAAACACTCAAGATGTGATTGAAGTGCAGACTTCCAGCTTTATTTCCAGGGGTTTAACAAAACTGCTGCATTTCCTGAACGAGGATTAAAGCCATTATTGAACAGCGTCCGCCCTGTTTGTTAGAGGCTTTAAAGTAATTCAGTGAGTGAAGTCTTGACTGATGGATTTAAAATCCACGGTGATGGTCTACAGAGCCAAAATTACAAATACTGTGTGAATACGTACGTACCTAAATGTGTGTTTTAATTGTTAATCATATAAATATGTTGTTGAAACCATCAAATCATTTTAGGTTGAACTTTACTCAGTGAGCAATATTTAAAAACATGAATATGAGCAGAAGGTGACCTGCAGGAAACGTGGAAACAGAAACTCTGGTGACATCTGGCAAACTGTGAATCAAACGTGCATCTAAATTCTCCGAGCGGCTCAGTTTGACTCGGAGCAGCACATCTGAAGGGTTAATTCAGAGAATTATCCTGCCGCTGGGACGAATGCAGAAGAATAGCTCCCCACCTACCACCACCCACATGTGCAGAAACACAATGAGGCTTCAGGCTAAGCTGCTCCTGTTTCCGCTGATTTCTGCTCAGATGATGTTTAAATCTGCTGCTGCTTCCTCTCTCCTGTACTCCAATTACTATTTGACTGACTTTCAGCGTCTGATGATGTGAGCAAGCGCTTTGGTGACAGTAGGAAGGAAAAACTCCCTTTCAACAGGAAGGAGCCTCCGGCTCAGCGTCAGGGAGGGGCGGCCATCTCTTGTGGGGAGGAAGGAAGCATCTTCTTCAGGCTCTCGTCTTTAAGAGTGCATCTCTCCAAAAAACTCACAATAAAACATTTAAATTTTGTTTAAATGTTGATGATTATCGCGTATGGCTCAGACATCTAGTATCTTGAATTATGATATTTCCTACGATCATTGAAAAAAGGATTTACATAATGAAATGCAGAGATGGGCAGTAACGCGTTACTTGTAACGCGTTACTGTAATCCGATTACTTTTTTCAAGTAACGAGTAAAGTAAGGGATTACTATTGCAAAAACGGTAATTAGATTACCGTTACTTTCCCGTAGGAACGCTGCGTTACTGCGTTACTAAAACCGTGATTTTCTTGCGAGAATGTCTCATGACAGTGACGTAAGCGAGTGCGACGTGTGTGACAACAGCTGTGTGCAGATCAACAATGGATCATATATCGAGTGCTGGAGAGAGTATGAGCGTGCAGCGTTTAAAGCGTGGAAGTACTGACCTTACTTTGAGTTTGATTCCATAAAAAGTGACAAAAACATTAGTGTCCGTTGTGCGTGGGAAGAAAACTTCTTTTTACAGCGAAAAAAAACCCCTAAACTTCCAAGCAAGCACCGAGTGCGCTACGACGTAATGGGAAACTCACAGAGAAACTGCGGTATCCTTCCACTGACCGCTGTGGCACACCTGCACCAGGATAACCCTCCGCCTACCCTACTCCTGCTTTACAGGTGAAAATAGAGCAAAAGGACCGCTAGTCTTTGACTTTATTTATTTTCTGCTGTGTTTTACTTGCATCTGAAAGAGTGAAGGTAAACAATATATATATATATATATATATATATATATATATATATATTATGTGCTGGAATGTGCAGAAAATAGGTTTAAATGTTAAACTAATTTCTTCCAGTCAGAGAATGGTGCATATAATTAAAATTTTGCTTCATGCATAAAGTTAAAAGATTAAAACTAACAAAACAAGTTTTAAAAAGAGACTTTTCCATTTGATTACATTTTGTATGATGGATTATGTAGAAAAAGTAGAATTGGGCTGAAAGATCTATCGCTTTATCGCCTATTCAGGTTGTAAATCATGTTTTTAAAAAGTAACTAAGTAACTAAGTAACTAAGTAATTAATTACTTTTGAAAATAAGTAATCAGTAAAGTAACGGGATTACTTTTTTGGGGAAGTAATCAGTAATTAATTACTGATTACTTTTTTCAAGTAACTTGACCAACACTGATGAAATGTCAAACTTCTGATCAGTTGTGTATGCACACACAGCATTTGGGGCTCCTTTACCACAAATGACTGCACCCGTGTGGTGAAACATGGAGGTGTTCAGCTCGGCTGTAGTTTTGGGTCAGATGTTTCGCCTTCTTGAAAATACTCCACAAATTCTTTGCGGGGCTCAAGTCAGGCAGGTGAGTTGACTGCCTGCTCAAACGCAGTATACTGGCAGCTGTTTTGGTGCTTTACCCCCAAAAAGGAAAAGGAAATTAGCATCTCCATACATGCTGTAAAATACGGAAGAGGATTAGGGCCACTGGGAAAAAAAGTCGGAACGTCTTTTTTTTCTCTTCTTCTTCAGAATTCTGGGAAAAAATAATTCTGAGGAAAAAGTCAGAATTCTGACTTTCATCTCAGAATTCTCGAAAAGAAGAAAAAAAGATGTGCCCACTTTTTTTCCCTGGTGGCCCTAATCCTCTTTCGTAGTAAAACCTTCTGGCAGAGGCTTTGTTGACTTTGGACTTGATAGAACACACTGGACCGACCACAGTGTTGGGGAGTAACGGAATACATGTACCGCCGTTACGTATTTGAAATACAAAATATGAGTAACTGTATTCCGTTACAGTTACCGTTTAAAAAGGTGGTATTTAGAATACAGTTACTTTGTTGAAATAAATGGATTACACGGCGGTACTTCCCTGTTTCATATTGTCGCGGGTCAGGACTGTTTGGGTTTTGTTTGACAGCTACGTTCTGTTGTTCCAGGTGGCAGCGTTACGGTTGCCATGGTTACAGGGTGACGCTCTCTCTCTCTGTGTGTTTCCTGGGTGAGAGAGGCCTTTTTGTTGTTGTTGTGCTAAGCTAACAGGCAGAATGCTACAGGTATAGCTCTAAAGAATGTAGCATCATGGGCAGTGTAGTCCGTGCTGCAGGGAGAATGGACTGCCGTACACGTTATGTGTCTGTGAGCTAGGGAGGGAGAAAAAGGAAAAGTACGAGCTGTCATCGAGCAGAAACGGGAGCTGGAAGCATGTAAATATAATAATAACCACTGCAGCCAAGAAGAGAGCCTGACGAGCCCAGTTGTAAGTAAGCTATTAAGACTCGACTGTACACCGTGTTCGTGTTTTCCTCCAAAAACAATAAGTTCTGTTGCAGCAGCCTTTCAACGCCTCTCTCTGTCTCTGCTAGCAAAGTTGACCCAGACAACAAAGTAAAGCTAGTTTTCGGCTACAAGCCCGACACAGAACCCACCGTATTAGCCAGAGGTCCCTTTACTACAGTTCGGAGCCGCGGACCTTCAGTAACAGTAATAAATCACAGCAATAGTACATTCATGTTGTTGTAAACAGCATGATAATATATTAAGTAATCCAAAGTATTCAGAATACGTTACTCTCATTGAGTAACGTAACTGAATAGGTTACAGAATACATTTTGGGGCATGTATTCTGTAATCTGTAATGGAATACATTTTAAAAGTAACCTTCCCAACACTGACCGACCACCACCAGCACGATCAAGCAGACCGACCCATCAGACTGTGGAAACATTAAAGACTCTTCAGTCTGTGCCTCTCTATTCTATCTCCAGACCTCGATCTCCAAATTAAGTGCAAACTTTACTTCAATGAAAAGAGGACAGTCCAGATCTTTTTCTCCTCAGGCCAGGCCAAGACACTCCTGATGTCGTCTCAGGCTCAGGAGTATCTGGAATGTGACAGGTGTGATTCCGGTCCAAAAGACGTCTGTGTGGCGGCTCTTTATGGAACGACAGCAGCCTCAGTCCAGTCTTTGTGAAGTTCTCCTGTTCTTGAGTAAACTTGTCTTGACATCACTGTTTCCTGCAACACTTTTCCCAACTTTCCATCAATATGCTTCCATACGGCACTCTGTGAACAGCCAGCCTTTTCAGCAGTGACCTTCAGTGGCTTAACCTCACTATGGAGGGCATGATGGTCATCATCTTTCACGTTAGCAGCTTCCTCGTGACTGTGCTAGAAATATTACAGTTTACCTTTTTAGTTGTGATGAACAAAGGAAAAAAATGTAACACTATATAATAAGGCCCACGAGTAAGGCTGTGAATGCCCTGTAATTAAACTGAATTTCAATTTAATTATCTTTACCTACAAATACTTAAAAGTAGGCACGAGTAACAAGTCAGGTAACGATGGAGCCTTTTTTCACCCCTTTCACAGTCACGGTTTAAACAACTTTCTAAAGGTGAATCTCCTTTCCTGGTTTCCTGAGGTTCGGCAAGAATAAACCACTCCAGCAGTAAAATGATGCAGTTACACTGTAAAAGTATTTACAGTATAATTTGTGTCTCCTTTCCCAGGGCGGGTTTAGGCACTACTTCAAAAGCAATTCTTCAATATTTCTTCGTCCTGGTAAAACAGATGAAACAAAGTACTTAAAATAATCATGTTGACTTTTTTGTCCTGATTGTTTGTTTCTGTCACATTTTGTTTGTTCTTGTTCCAGATTTTGAACACAGTTGACCGAAAACCAACATCCATGCTGGACTTCCTCCTTTGAAGGAGGTATAATTCTTTGTATTATTACAGCTCTGCTGTTGGAGCCAGGCTTCCTTTCAATCAGCCTCTCCATGTTCTGCAAACACTTAACTGCAGACTATTTTGCATAATTTGAGTCTTTTCTGAGATACAAATTAAAAAATGACTCAAAAAGCCCTAAATTATGTTTAATGCTTGATCCAGCACTTGGATTGGTGTAACTGGTGGTGGCTGGTATGTAAGAAAACTTGGAAAACTGATGGTGACCGAGACCTTTGGCTCAGATTAGATTAACAGTTCCTACTCCCGTTATACGATCCTATTTTATTTAATAGAAAAGTCCAAAATTTACACTCTTTTTCTTTTCAAGGCCATCCAACACCCTTCGAAGGACCAACATTAGCTGCCAGGCCATATGTTTGACATCAGGGACATAAAAGCTACACTGCACAGATATGAATTACAGTAGATTACAAATCAGCTGATTCTGAAAGGATCAGGTGGAGAAATCACTGATTTCTGTTCCAAGAGCAGGAAATGTTCTAAAAATCTTTATTGTTTCTGAGAATATTCACAAACATCTGGTTTGATTTTCAAACAGCTCGAGTTTCCTTCACTGACCAATTTGTGAATGCTGTGAACAACAGAAGAAGAAACAGAAACCACAGAAGAAGAACTTTGAATAACCTGACAGACGTTTATAAAAATGAAAATAACATTTCAATGCTACAGGGAGAAAATAATTTACAACAGAGCTGGTTTAAACACCGCCCCTCTCTGCTGCAGAGGCTCCGCCCACAAACAGCACCATAAACTGTGACCTTTAAAACGACCTCAGACAGAGAGAGGGCGAGAGACATTCAGAGAGAGAGAGGGAGGGGGAGAGAGAGAGAGAGCTACCTACATATAACTCAAATAAATTCAAATTTTAATCCCATTTGGAGAAATGCTGTTGACTCTGCCCAACATTGTCTCCATGACAACAGCAGAAAGAAACAACAAAGGAAGAAGAGTTCTGATTGGTCAAAAAAAATGTACAAATATCCTACAAGTCTTTTGTTTTGTTTGTTTCCAGAGTCCCGCCTCCTCCAGGTTCTGGCAACCAAGCAACAGTAACCAATCACAGTCTTCAGGAGAAAGTCGACTCCTCCTATTGGTCGGGTCTGAACTTCTTTGGTCCGGCAGATTTACTAGGGACAAAACAAAGAGGTTCAGTGAGATTTAAAGAATGATTCTACTCGTTTCAGCTTTGCATGAATCACAGCTCAGAATAATCCTTCTTTATCTTAAAAAACAAAACAAAAAAATTTAATTATTGTAATTTCTTCCCTTCTAGTCACTACAGTATAATTTCCTGCTGCGAAACTTCAACATATCCAGGATGTTTCTGTTATCCGCTCCGTCAGGTCAGGCGGCCTGCAGTCATGTGACTACAGCCCTGTGGAGGGGCAGCATGTACTGCAGTCGAAGCGTTGAGGCTGATATTTAAAGTCTAAAATCACGATGAAAATAACTGAAGGGAGTCGGCTTCGCTCTTTTTTTTTTTTTTGCATAAAAATGAACAGGAAACCGTCTGAGAAACACAAATGGAGTCTCCTTGTGTAAAGTCAGTAAAATGGACATTTTCACATGATCAAATGAATGTTGGGTTGTTCCCTTTTGTTTTTTAAATACAGAACAATAAAGTTGTGTCAAAGATGTCCTTACAGGTCTGCAGCGGGTCCTGATCCTGGTCTCTTCACCGCTGCTTTGGGGTCTTTACTGGTTTCTACAGAAGACAGAAAAACAAACATGAGCTCCATTTTTTTCTGAAAAACATCAGCACACCTGATCCTGGTCCTGGTGGTTCTCACCTTGCAGCCACCGGACCTGCGTGGCGGGACCGTAGCCCTTCTGGTTGCGAGCTGCAATGCGGAAGATGATGGCAGGTTTGGTTGTGTAATCGATGTGTGCGTTGGCGAGGCTGGAGGACTGGACCAGGCAGGACGGGTTGGGGCCACAGTAGACCCTCATGAAGGCCAGCTGGGTGGCACCAGAACCTGAACTGGAGGAGGAGGAAGCCTGGCTGGAGTGGATGGCCAGATAGACGGAGTACTCCGTGATCTTCCCCGACGTGACGGCGGGAGGCTCCCAAGTCAGCTGGGCCCCGTCCAGGTTCTGCAGGAGCAGAGGTCACATGAAAACATGAGGTTCGGCGCCCCCTACTGGTAACATTGCAGGATAATTGGCGGCCATAAAGCCCGCATCTCACCTTGCTGATCTTGATGGCGCAGGGTGCTCCGGGGAAACCGGGCAGGCACGTTTTAAACGCCGACACCTCTGAGAACGCGCCACGGCCGCAGATGTTGATACCTGCCACACGGAACTTGTAGGCTGTCCCCGGTTGTAGCTCCACCTTTCTCATTCGAGTGTAGTCCGGGACCGCGCCCGAGTCGTCCTGCAGGATTGGCGTCATCAAAGACATGATCAACAGGAACATCCCTGTAAACTGAATAAAACTTTATTTAAAGGCGGCGTTCTTACGTCAGGTGTGTTGTCGTCGTAGGGGACGTAGTAATGCGAGACCACCATGTTGGTGACTTTAACGATGCCGACGTCGAACCACCGATCCTCCTTCACCGACGTCTTCACCTGCAGGGGGCACACAGTTAGCCTTTTGTTAGCATGACGTTACGGTTTTGTTAGCATGACGTTACGGTTTTGTTAGCATGTCATTAGCCTGTTTTTCAGTCGCTCACCGGAGCAGTCGGTGCGATGCCGTTGGGTGCCTCTGGCAGTGCGGCAGGCGCTTCATTCTTCACCTGCCCTGATGTCAGAGTGGGGGCGGGACCAAACGTGCTGGCCAATCGCGCAACAGCGCTCGTTACCGCCGATGATGCCAGCTCGTGTCCGTTACTCGTGTCGGCTGCCGGGTCGTTGAGGCTGTCTGCAGGAGCAAGGCCCTCTGGGAAACACAAGATATAAAATCTTATAAGGCTTATAAACTAAGCAGCAGCAAAGTCATCAGCTGATCAGCTCTGATCAGTTATTGATCAGCTATCAGTCCTGTGAGCAGATTAAAAGTGATGAAGTTTAAAAAGAGCCAAACTCAGTTCTCTTAGAAATGAAGAAAATATTTTTGTCTGTCCTTCGATTGTCTCCTAACGAACGCTCTATGACGCTGAATGAGAATCTATCCATGGACAGGTGAGTTTGAAAGCTTTACAGGTGACTTATTTGTTCCTCACACAGAGTCGGGATCGATTTACTTTACTGCAAGTGAAAACTGATCTGTTTATTTTCCTGTCAGTTTTATTTTTGTCTGTTTTTATGCCTAAATTCATAGACGTAAGGGCCGTAGAGATTCGTTTGTAGCTAAAACATTGGATGGGCATGTGAAATCTCTGGTTCGGTCTTGTTTTTATCATGAAATGTGGCTAAGCCCGGTTTTATCTTGCTCTGAACTCAAGATTGCTATACATGCATTTATTTCGTCACGCTTGGATTATTGTAATTCGCTGTTTATGTGTCTAAGCAAAGGTTCTCTGGATCGTCTGCAGGTTGTGCAAAACGCTGCAGCGAGGCTTTTGACAAAATCTTCCAAGTACTCAGATGTGACACCGTTATTATCTCAGTTACACTGGCTTCCTGTTAAATTTAGAGTCGATTTTAAGATCCTGGTTTTGACCTACAGAGCTGTGCACAGACTGGCACCAGCCTACATCTTTGATCTGCTACAGCCCGATGTCCCCAGCAGGTCTCTGAGGTGATCTGATCAGGGCTTACTTGCTATAAAAATACTAAGAGGAGGACTAAGGGTGACAGAGCTTTTGCCACTGTGGCCCCGAGACTGTGGAAGTCTCTCCCCCAAACATTAAGAACTGTGGACTCAGCAGCTGTTTTTAAAAAACAACTCAAAACTCACCTTTTTAAAACTGCTTTTGGTTCATTTTTTGCCTGTTTTATTTTCTCTTTTTAAATCTTTTTATGACTTGTAATCTTATGTGCAGCACTTTGTGATTCTGTCTTGAAAGGTGCTATATAAATAAAATGTATTATTATTATTATTATTATTATTATAAAACAAACTGCCTAGCAACAATGACAACATTTAAATATACAATAATGACACTAAGTTTAGACGTCTGACAGCAGGTGTACCTGTAGGGATGCTGCTGTGCTGTGGCTCCGGTTCTGGCTCAGGCTCAGGCTCTGGTTGGTGGATGCCCTGCAGTTGCTGCTGCTGTTGGACGAGCGCTGCCAGCTCCTGCTGAGTCAGAACGATGGGAATAGACTGCTCTGAGCCCTCAGCGTCACCTGCACAAGACAGACAGAATAACATCCGTCATGAAGGCAACTATGTCACACTGGATCCACACATTTATTTATTTATTTTTTTGACACTGTAATTTTTATTGATAATTTTGTCACAGTTTAAACACAGACATGTATTGCATTACAGGAGAAATAACCATGCAAGCACACAGTCAAAACAAACAGAACTAAAGCGAACAAAAGGTGTGGGTGCCAATTCTAATCAACTACCGTATGCATACCTGCCTTTACTCCGCAGCATACATACTCCAGCTTATATACGTACTTTTATACGGGCAAGCATCAATAGATATACAGAGTTATAGACCTTAAATGTTTTGTTCGTTCATTAATTTTCCTTGGTGCCATATAATGTCCACTTCTCCCACTTAGCAACGAAAATATCTTCCTTTAATCATTTTTTCCATTGCATAGATTTCTCCAACAATATTTAACCAGTCTTTTGAAGAAGGCGGATCCAGTTTGCACCAGTTTCTTGTTATAGCTTTCTTTGCAGCTATCAACAGGATTTTTGTCAAATACAAGTCGTCGTACATAACATACTCTCTAATATTCCCAAGATATACAGTTTTAAAATTGTGTGGTAATTGATAGCCCAAGATATTGCCTATTACAGGATCCACACATTTTGCTTTTAAACCTTTACTTTTGTTGCACACTCAGATGTGATGAGTGAGGGGTGGACCTGACTGTGAACCCGCACACCCATCAGCTAATGACTTGTGGTCGGCAGGTCATTAGCTGATGAGATTATCCTGGATAATCCCCCTCTGTGATTCTTACAAAAACTGTAGCGTACAAAATGAACTTCATGTTTTAATCAGTATGACCTGAAACTAGCAAGGCGAGCCGTTGAACTCTTAATGTTTCCCGAGGAGGCGTTTGATCGAATAAAGGGGAGAATTGGGAAACGCTGCAGTTGGCTTATCAAATCCCTGACCCCAAAGAGCAAACAGCTGGAACTGGAAACATGCAAGGACACAGATGTAGCTCCAGCTGTTTGGACTCTTTTCTTGGCTTAACGTGAATGATCATGGCTGGTTTTTAGTGCTCTCGTGGGATCAGAGTAATCAGAACCCGGACATTAATGAAGCTGTGATGTTGTGAAACTGCAGTGGTGGTGAAAGTAAGTGTGAAATAAGTGAAGTAACAGCTTTTCATATTCATGGAGTTCTTACGTCCACTTACGGCCAGACGAGTCTTTAAAATAATGACATCTTCTCACCGATATGTCCCGCTGCCTGCAGTACTGCCTGTATCGTCGCCTGCTGGGCTGCTTCCTCTGTTGCCGTGGTAACAGCCAGCTGATCCGGCATCAGCGCCCCCGTCACCATCAGGGTCGTCGCCGTCCCAGAGACGTCCTCGCCTCCGTCCCCTTCAGACGACATCAGCTCCTGAGGAAGACCGCCGTCTGAGGACGCCATCTGAGGGTGGGGACAAGCCAATCAGCTGCCTGTAGGTGAGTGTTTGTGCAAGTGCGTGTGTGGACGTCTTACCTGTGCTGCCGTATCGCCACCCTCAACATGAACGTGTAACACTGCCGCTGCTGATGACATCACATCCTCTGCTTGGCTGTCTGTCTGCATAGGCTCCTCCCCCTCATCTGCTGCTGTGTCCATAGCAACAGCCTCCGAGGACTCCTCCCGTGGCTGTCCGACCAACGACGAGATCTCCTGCGGAGGCACAGACATGTTGGTGTAATGTGTCATAATAGTGATGCCACGGGTGTGTGTCCGCGTGTCCGCCTCTTACAGGTATGGCTGGTCCTGGTGTGGGCGTGGCCTGTGTAACAGTAGTAATAGCTCTGCTCTGATTGGCTGCTGTGGAGGGGGGCTCAGATGTGGAGGGTTCTGTGGATTCCCCCTGTTGGCTGTCTCCACCCTGCTGAGCTGAAGACCACAGGACAGGAAATGAGGTCATTTCAGCTCTCGTTTTTCTTTGTCTTCAAAAAGTCAGGTGTGAGCAGGTTACCTGTAGCAGTGGTGGCGGTGTTGGTGGTTCCAGTCTCGTGGGTCTCACACGGTGGATTCGAACACACCTGAAACCAGAAACCGTTACTCTTGTTTGTCTTTAACCTGCCACAACTCACCTTCTGATCAGCTGACTCACCTGTTGGAGCCCTCCAGCTCCAGCTGTGGTGGCAGTGTTGGTGGTCCCGGTCTCGTGGGTCTCACACGGTGGATTCGAACACACCTGCAGACACAAACAGCTGGTGTTTAACTACAGACATCACCACACCTTCAACCAACGACTGTCCACCAGTAACCTGCATGTGTCAGGACTCAAGCGCTCTCTGACCTGTTGGAGCCCACCAACTCCAGCAGTGGTGGCGGTGTTGGTGGTTCCAGTCTCGTGGGTCTCACACGGTGGATTTGAGCAGGTGTTCAGAATGACAGCAGGTGGAGCTGACTGCTGAGCTGCAGGCTGGTTTGAACTCATCTGAGGAGGAAAAGCGGGAACATGATGGTCACACAGAATCAGCAAAAACCTTGCGAGCCCTTACAGGACTGAGTTTTTCCTGCACTGTTAGCTAAACCGTTTTACAGACTTGACTATGCGCTCCTATAACAACCACATGCACAGCGAGCTGGTCCTCAATTATAACAGAATGATTGAGGAGACTCGACTCAAGCTGAGTTGGTACTACGGAGAGAAAAAAGACTCCATGAACTCACCTGCAGCTGCTGGCTCATGCTCGCTGAGGCCACCGTGGCAGTGTTAGTTGTTCCTGTCTCGTGTGTCTCACAGGGCGGGTTTGAGCACACCTGGTTGCTACCGCCGATGTTGGCGCTGGCGACGGTAGCGGTGTTGGTCGTCCCCGTCTCGTGCGTCTCACAGGGTGGGTTGGAGCACACCTGGTTATTACCGAGGATATTTGCAGTGGCGACTGTGGCAGTGTTCGTCGTCCCCGTCTCGTGCGTCTCACAGGGCGGGTTGGAGCAGACCACTGTCACTGCAGCATCATTAATAACAGCATAAAAAACTTTGAAACAACCATCACGTAGTTCAACGTGCATTACAGTTTATTTCGTGCAGCAGCTAAATAGAAAACTTGTGGTACTGGTTTCTGTACCTGCAGCAACTGCACTTTCCCCAGTCTCTCCCTGCGCAGTAGTTGTTGTACTCGTAATCGTAGTACTTCCAGGTTCCTCTGAAGTAGGAGAAGCCATGATAGAGACTGGCAGATCCTGGACGACCGGCTGAGCCTCTGCACCGCTTGGTGTTGTGATCAGAGTCACCTACAGAGAGAAATTACAGTATTACTACAGAATAATGGAGAAAGAAAAGTACTAAAAACAAGTTCTGCTTGATAGTTTTTTCATGTCCTGTCCAGTGTAACTGCAGTACTACAGTAAAGTATTCCAGTATTTCTCCAACATTAGATGAATTACCTGCTTGGGTCCAGTGGCAGCTGTGGCTGTCGTGACCTGGCCAGCCAGTGTGGCAATAGTTGCCAGGGTGGTGATTGGCGTTGCCAAGGAGGCGTTAACCTGAGCACCGGCGGTTCCTGCCACGGTGGTGGAGATGTTTCCTGTAATCGTCCCCAGACTGGAGACACCTGCAGAGGTAAAATCACAGCTGCTGTGTTTGGACTGGTCACATGTCCACTGACACTGAACAGACTTAGCGGGGGTGCAGTGCAACAGCCGCTGGAACATTTTGGACAGCGCTATCATCGCTGCTACAAAATCGTGAGCCAGCTGGTCGTCATCATCTCCGACCTCAAATTTGGGTCAGATTTTTAACCCTGCTACTTTTGGATAATGTAGGATGGATGCTGTTGCTGTAGTTTGCATGCAAATGTTTCAGTGGTGAGACATTTTATACATGTAACATATTTGCAGTGTAGAAGAGAAGTTTTAATCATGCAGCCCTGGTGCCAGAACCGACCCACTGAAGGGTCTAGTGTAGCCCACTGGAGAGCTTTAAGTGTGAAAAGTCAAGCTGTTTAGAGGCCTATGTCCCATAATCTTCTTCATACCAAAAACAGAACGTCTCATGCAGTGAAAGGAGGCGTTTGTCTGTGTATTAAAGCACAGACACACATAGTAGCAGAGGCAACAAAGACATGTCGATAATGCCAGACAAAAACACAAAGTGTGAAAATTCAAAATGTTTCAGGCTGATAAGGAGAACTACGTCATACAGCTGTTTCAACATCACACGCTGTGTATACTGCATGTGAGTGTTATTAGAAAAAAGGTGTCATTAGAGTCTGGAGGAGCTCAATGTTGCTCTAATGTTAGTATGATTGGCAGACATGTCACTGCAGCACTGACAAAACAAACGTGACAAATCATACATTGTCAGGCATTAGTTTGTAGCCTCGTAGCAACAGCATCCCCCTGCTGTGAGGGTCAGTGCAGGTGGGTTACCTGTGGTTCCCTTGACAACCAGCGTGGTTACTGTGCCGGGCTTGGTGCCGACACCTCCTGGCGAGACCAGTCTGACTCCGCTCATCGGGACGGTCCTGAGGATTGTGCCGGGCGTACCTGGAGCTCCTTTCAACACCACCTGAACACACACACACACACACACACACAAAATACTTCAGTTGGCTTTAAATCCCCTGGGTGGTGCTGGAAAGATAATCCTCACTTTTTCCTTCATGAAGGTAATTTTGGCGCCCCTCAAAAAGACTTTAAGGTCTTTTCACAACTGCGGTGTTTAGTTGGTCTAAATCAAACTCATTTTCCTCCTTGGTGCGGTTCATTTGTGCAGGTGTGAACACAGTAATTGGGTACGGACCAAACCAACTGCAGTGAGACCTCTGGAGGTGGTGGTCTCGGTGCGGTTCCAAATGAACGCCAGGGTGGTTCATTTACGGTGTGAATGTAATCGGACCTCGATTCGAACAAACTACCAGGCGTACGTTACGTTTAAAATGTTCTGTAGCCACGTATGCTTTGCAGCAAAGTACTCTAGATGTGCAAAGGCATGAACGGGCTAGAAGCTAGCTGTGAAATTAGTTACTCCAGTTCTCCTATAGTCCAGAGCACAGCATCATCTTCCTGTATTTACTCTTGTTGTCCCGCCCCAGACACACCTGGCCAATGAGCAGACTGAATATTCTCATGTGGTTTGTAGTGACGTAAACAAACCAAACCAGCAACAAGTTTACAAACTCATCAAGACCAAAGTAAACGAACTACAGGTATGAAAACAGTCTTAGAACAAAAAAAAAAATCAATAGACACAGCTTTGTTAATCAGGGTTTCCATCAAAAACAAAAACAAACGAACACAAAAACTCACTGCCTGTACAGTATTTGAACTGTTACAGTTATTAAAAAAATTAATATAATTTAAACCTGAGAATGGAGAAAAAAAAAAAAGTACTATATTTTTGGAAAAAACACAACTTTATGACCCAGAACTAGAAAACTAAAATGAAAAGAAAATATATTTATATTTAACACAGTTTTGTTAAAACCTGTCAGCACAACCAGCCTGATGAGGCTTGAGCTAAAAAATGGACTGAATTTAATAGTTTTAGCCATTTTAAATATCAATGTCACAAATTAAAATTTAATGTGTAATTAATAAAAAAAATTAAATGAGAAAAAAACAAAACTATAATAACTGTGATGACAGGCGGATCACGGTGACTGTGAGCCAATAACATGAACAACTGAAGAGAAAAGCTTTGCTGCACTTTGTACACGCCACTTTAACCTGATGCTAAAAGAGCATAAAGATGACAACGATGTGGCAACAGAGGGTTCATGTAAAGGAGCCTCAAGTGTCTCATTGGGTATAATTTTTTTAATTGAATACATGTGGGTTGGTGTCTACCAACCCACATGTATTGGTGGTGTCTACACCACTGATGTGGTGTCAAATGTGGCGGATGTGGCTGATACATGGAGTACATCAGATTACCGTCTATTAAACAAACACACGACCAACACAGACTTCCGAGGATTGTTTTCTGACAGTTTCTCGCAGATTTCTAAGCTTATGTTTTTTTTCCTGACGTTCTAAAACCAACACGTCTCATCAGTCTGATTCGTTCAGCCTGAATTTTACTGTCTGCATGTTCACGCATTACAGTGTGTGTGTGTGTGTGTGTGTGTGCGTGCATTACCTGTGTGACCCCCTGCTGGCCTCCTGCAGACACTTTTGGCACGGTGGTGAGGATTTTTCCAGCGGTCCCTGGAGTCACCATCTTGGTAGTCAGGATGGTGATCGGACTGTTTCCACCTGGAAGGGAGGAGCTTCACTCAGTCATCCACCACATTAAACATTAAACTGGACTTACAGTGGTCCCACTTTCTTTCAGGGATGTTCCCGGGGGAGTGAAATGACCCCAATGAGGCAGTCGTAATAAGAGCTGGTCGAGTTCTCTTAATGCAGCAAAAGGTTTCTCTGCTTTTTTATCTCCTTTACCAATGAAACGACTGTTCTAACCAGGCAGAATCTACAACATTGAAACACAGAACTGAGGCTATTTGGATGTGTTACTGGCTCTTTAAATCATGGAAGGCTTTGAGGTGTGTGTGCTGGTGTTGTACCTGCGCCTCCCTGCAAAGCTGACACTGGGATGGTCTTAATGATGGTGGTTCCGGGTTTGGAGGCTGCCGGCGCGACGCCCAGGATGGTGGGTTTCCCTGCTGAGGATCCAGCCTGTGCCGTGCTGAGGATGGTGGTCTGCTTACCATCGGCAGACGATACCAACTTCAGGATGGTTCCTGCAGGGAGACCGCCCTTAGCCTGACAGGAAGCCGGAGGAGGAAGAATTGGGGTTACTGAGTTTTTAAAATTTTTTACATTCTAGTCAGAGAAGAAACTTACATTTAATGTTGTATAACACCATGCAGATAAATTCATGACGTAAAAAAAGTTTTGAAAAAATTTGCCAAGAGTTCCCAAACTTTAAGCAGTTTTGAACCCTTTAAGACCTACCATAGAAGTCCGCCAGAGCTTATATTATATTTTTACATGCTGTAGTGCCATTTTTGGGAGCATTTCAAGTTGCTATACATCAATACAACCATTACAGCCTAGATTTTAATAATATGTCTGCATTAAGTGCATAGTAATTACATAAATTGCAAAAAAGTGTAATAAACTACAAAGAAATTGAAAATCGTTTTTGCTTTTTTAACATATATTTCTAGTTAGAGAAATTTAAGAGGCTTATCCCTCAAAACTGTAAATACAAAAAAGTTGCACAAAATAGTTTCCCACCACAGGAAATTTATTTTGAGTGTCTTCATAGTTTTATTTTTGAAATACACCAATTTTTATATACTGCAGGAAAAACAAAAATAAATATTATAATGCAAATTTGCAAAAAAGCAGCATATGCATCAAAATAAACTATTTCCAGCAGTGCAATATGAGTCCTAAGCATCCCAGAAACCACACAGAAAGTCATAAAGTCAAACATAACTTTTAAAAACACCAGTATAGGCTCATTGAGGCCCGGACGGTAAAAAACTACATTTCTGCGAAAATGACATCACTTCCGGTTTCGGGCAGGTCATGGCGGACATGCGATAGTTCGCGCTGACGTCTATTCCAACGTAGGAAGTGTTACAAACAGCTGATCGGATCGGCAAAGCGTGTTTCTGGAATATTATGTTTTTGTTGCTGCAAGTGCTTTTTATGCAGTTTTTGCAAAACTATATGTGGAAGGAAACTGTGACCGAGGACAAGCTGATGGCATAAGATGTAAGAACAACTCCTCCGGTTTCATATGCAAAAAACATTATTGCGCTAGCTTACGTGGTTGCAGAGCTACCGGGATTTAAAAATAGTTACGCAAAACAGAGCGTGCCCGCTCCGACCGGTTTTAAAGGGTTAAATGGATTTGACTGGCGATTCTAAACATTGTTTATTAATCGTCCCAGTGAGAACTGAAACTGAAGTCGGGGGTGTCTCAGTATTCGTTTACAGAGGGGGTTCAAACTCTGGGACCAGTACCTGGAGGAGCTGAGTTACTGCGTTGCTCCCAGCCTGGACCGTAACGGCACCACTCTGAACTGGTTTGGTCTGGACCACCGATACCACTTTGCCCAGGCTGCTGAGGTTACTGAGCTGATACAGAGGGAGGGATGATGTCATAAACAGCACTCTGACCCACATGCTGATATCAGATAAATTATCATCTAAACCAGCGCTGCAGCTGACATCACTCACCAGTGTCCCGCCTCCTCCCATGCTCAGTGGGCTGTTAACCAGAGTGATGGTCTTTGTGACTCCACCCACCACCGTCGTGACCACCTGAGCCTGCTGAGAGACGGTCACCGTGCCCGACTTATGGACCGTGATGATTGGCCTGCTGGGGGTCCCAGGGTTGGAGACGGAGGCCCCACCCACCTGGGCTGCAGCCGTCTTCAACAATCCCGTGGCCATGTTACTCACCTGAGAAAAAGAGCAAGATGTTACACGTCACCTGCCGCGTGTTCTGATGCAATCCTGCGTCTTGGAGGCGTCAAGTCGAGTTTTATCTTTACCACTTTGACAGGCAGACTGCTCGTTCCTGGACTGACAGCGACGGTCTTCACTAGGGTTGCTCCTGCGGGGACATTCAGCACCGTTGCCGTAGATGGAGGGATCTTCTGAGTCGCTGCAGCTGCCGCCGCCAATGCTGCCATGCCACTCATCTGAGGATTGCTGCCGATTGGCTGAGGGGAGACAGGGATAAGCCGTCATAACAGGAACATTTGAAAAATATGAATGATAATCCATATCAAAGTTTATGACAGAATACAAAGTGTTTGTTACAGGAACAAATCCTGTTTTACCAGATTATCCACGCTTACATGGACGACATGTGCAGAGCGATGTGTGACACCTGTACTGAGGAGGGTGGGAGGGGAGGTGAAAGCTCATAAGAAACAAAGTTCTGTTTACCGTTTGACCGGGCTGAGCAGGTACCACCATACGAACACCTGCAGGAAGTGTCGTCACACCAACTGGCGACTTGGGCATGGCCTGTCTCACTGTGACGATGGAGGCTCCACCTGTTGTACCCGGAGCTGATGGCACTTTCAAGATCGCTGCAGAAACAAAAAGATAGGTGAGGGACATTCGTGTGCACCCGCTCGACCACCACTACATCTACCTGTGCAAGTGTGGAGACCCACCTGGTGCTTTAGCAGCTGCAGCCAACGGGGTTCCAGCTACAGATGCAGTGGGAGTAGGGACGAGCGTGATGCCGGACAGGGGGACAGCTTGGTTGGCTGGTACTGCTGTGACGGGGCTTTTGGGGGAGCTGGCTCCAGGTGTGGCAATAGTGGGGGAAGGGGTTGTGGCAGGTGACGAGGCCGCAGGCGTGGCGGGAATGTCGTACTTCTGCAGCTGTAGCAAGTAGGTGTCTGCAGTCTGCGACGGCCCCCAGCTCACCTCCAGAGACGTAGTGTTTGCCCGCACCAGCTGCACCCGAGAGGGGGCGCAGGGACGCTCTGAGAACAGGTCAGACAAATGATACCAGGTCAGACTGTCAGCTCAGGTACAACAGCACTAGTACACCTCTGTTAGTGCACTCACCGGTCTCCAGGTACCAGAGGTCTTTGCAGCACACCTGGTTGTTCCAGGCCTTCCTGTATCCATCTCTGCCGCTCCAGATATAAAGTCTGGAGTTGATGGCGACGCTACAGTGACCTGCGCGAGCTCTGGGGATGTTCTCCTCTGAAGTGTCCATCAGCACCGTTTCCCAGCACATCGTGTCTGGAGGCAGACAAGTGAACTCACAGTTTTGTCGTTTGTGTTGAATTCCTCTTTAGTTTCAGTTATTTATGCACATGTCGAACATCTGTTATGTCAGCAATATAATTTACATGACCTGCATGAACACGAGCGCTCAGCACCACACATGTGAAGAGTGAGTGTTGCTGTGTATCTGAGTGTGTATTTGTACCTAGGTTGAGGCAGGCCAGTGTGTTGGTGCACTTCCACTCCTTCTCATGAGTCGCCACTTTAACATCATCCATCACCAGAGGAACCCAACCTCCAAAAACATACATCCTGAAAGGAAACAGTCGGGATTTCAGCGTGCAGTAGTAGAATACAGCTCAGACGTCCTTGTTTAGATATCTGACCCCCATCCATTTTCAGCCACTTATGCAGGTCCAGATTGTAAGGGCAGCAGTTTAAACAGAAACAGTGTCTCCAAGCCATCTGACATAATCTCTCCTGTGTGCCTTCAGTTCTCCCACAAGTTCCAAGTTCATCAAGTAGACTGATTTCACTTTTCTTCAGTTATAGCAGTGCTCAAGATGATAGATTACTCCGTCACCAAAGTAACCAAAATACATCAAAACGCACACCTGCCATAGTTCCTCTCCGTCACACAGCCTGACTCTGGCATCTATCTGCTCCTCGTCTAAAGTTCAGTCACAACAGCAGCTGAATAACCAGCGTACTCCAAACATCCTTCTCCACAGAAAGGTTTTCCAGTTCCTCTTATTGAAACCTGAAGTGCTCAAAGATCATATATTCAATATCTCTAGAAACTTCTGGGTATTCCCCGGTGTTCCCACCCAGTTCCAGGTTTCCCCAGATAACCTCCAGATAGAAGCACCAGGACCACTTCAGCCGGCTTCTTTTAAATTTGGGCTGTTAACAAAAATCAGCCAACGCCTGTGTGACTGCCAACAAAAAGAGCCATTCAGGGACAGAAAAGTTATTATAATAAAGGCTCTTAGGCCTTTACGACAGGCGTGTGGTGAGTGACCTCTGCTTTTGCAATTAATACAATAGTAAAAGTCACACTGTTGATATGCAAGTTCAGTACAGTGGCAACCTGATGGCTAGATAGCAGAGCTGTCCCTTCAACCGCTGTTGTTTAAAGTCCTCAAGAGAGGAAAAAAAGCTCTGGGATGCTGACACTTTATTTGAAATACAAACAAATAAAAAATAAACAAGGAGATCTTTGTGTGTGTGTGGGGGGGGGCAGTACTTGTTGTTGATGGTGGTGGCGGAGTGCAGACTGCGAGGTAGGGGGGCCGTCCCACCGAGGCCTGGTTTGCTCCACACCAGAGAGTCTGTGTTATGAAGAAGACAGGAGCCAATCAGAAGTCAGTACAGCAGGTTTGGACCCGAGTGTCCCATTTTTTGATTTTTTTTTTTTTTTTGCTGTTTACTTCAAATTCAAATTCAAATTTTTTTTATTTGTCACATACACAGTCATACACAGTACGATATGCAGTGAAATGCAGTGAAATGCTTGGACAACTGCTCGTGACCTAAAGAAAAAAGAAAAGGCTATGAATAAGATAGGAAATAAATAAATATGAAAATAAAAAAGGGTAAATTTAACCAGGAAGGAATAAAATAAAATATAAAAAATTAAGTTAAGAATGAGATAACTGTACAACAAAATACACAATACACAGTATAGAAATATATAAGAATGTAAGAGAAATATAAATATATATACACACAATAACAGCAGCTGTACAAATATTAACTGGAAATGAGGAATATAATGTCCAGTGTTGTGCAATCCACATTATATAGTGTCTTCAGACCAAATGTTTTGTAAATTTAACAGCTGTTGAATCAGGACACTCGTCTCCACAGAACTACACAAACACTCAGCAATGACGCCACCTCACCTATGTCGAGGACCCACAGGTCCCCCAGCCGACAGCCACTCATGCCTCCGTAGATGATTAACCTGCTGGCCCCGTGGTTTGTCGTCACCACCGCCGTGTGACTTTCTCTGGGTGGTGGTGGTGGGCCGGACGTTGCTGGAATCTCCCAGCCGACCACGCTGGAGCCCGGCCGCAGCTCCAGACAGTACAGGTCATTCAGGTATCTGAGGGCAGAGGTCAAAGAACAGGCTCAAAGTCTGTATCTGGACCAATAGTTTTTTGCTCTGGCTCCCGACGTTTCCTACCTGGGGATGTTGTTTTTGGGATCTTCGCTATCATTGGCAAGTCCACCAAAAAGGTAGCACCGGCTTCCAATCAGAGAGAAGCTGTGTCCAAGACGGGGGCAGGGGGGTGGGCCATTCTTTGGCGCTTTGGCCTTCAGTCGTTTCCACTCCCAGCGACTCGCCTGAAGGTATAAGGTGTTACATAGTGAAACTTTCATGAGCTTTATAAAGCTTCATAAAGACTTCCAGGCTCTGCAGACACTTTGAATGACTGTTTTTACCACATTTACAGTTGAGATGAATGAATAAAAAAAGAAAAAAGCATAGCCACGCTAATCAGCTATGTACCTACAGGCTAACACACTGCTGTCTACACCGTCAATCGCCATCTGTGATAGTTAGCGTCTGATACCCCGCTCCCTGCAGTAGCATCACTGACCTGCAGCTCATATAGGTCGTTGCTGTATTTGCCGTACTCCACCATCCCTCCGAACACCAGCAGCCTCGTCCCGTCACACACGAAGCCATAGGCGGCACAGCCGGGGGGGATGTCACCACGGACTGCAGGGATGAACCACTGATTGGTGGCTGGAAGTCAGATTGGTCAGATGTTATTCAGGATGTTCCTGATTTCCAGTGTTTCATGATAGCA
The DNA here is from genome assembly GCF_056152115.1 of Neolamprologus brichardi. Taxonomy (NCBI): domain Eukaryota; kingdom Metazoa; phylum Chordata; class Actinopteri; order Cichliformes; family Cichlidae; genus Neolamprologus; species Neolamprologus brichardi. The sequence continues at coordinate 31,765,922 of NC_142123.1, forward strand.
ATGTAACTTCTTCACCCAGTTGGGACCGTTAAAAGAGTCACTGTGAAATCTGGGAGACTGAACTGAACCTCTTAAGACATCCTCTGACACCACACACACTACGAGTAGGGATGCAGGAATCTAATATTTGGTTGGAACATCGGATCAACCCCCACTCAGAAAACGGGACCTGCTTAATTTCTCCATGTTTCATTTGTTGCAGGACAGCAGTTAGTGGGTGTGGAGGAAGCTGACAGCAAAGTGTCAGCAGTTTGGAGGTTTTTCATGCTTGCTACACCAACACCTTTTCTTTTTATGTTCGCAAAATGTCTTTTAGTTAACAGCAAACTGTGGTCAAAGTGCGCTGACAAAACTGAAAAGCTCGAATGGGAAGATGATCCAGCCTCTCGAGTCTTATGTTCAGTCAGAGGGATTTGATATGTGGAACATACACATACACACTCTACATGGTAGACCCTAAGAAGGTCATTGGTTTGGTCTAACACTTGCTGGAAAGTTTTATTAAATTATGTTATTCACACAGTTTAATGATCACTGTGACAAATTTTCATGACAAATATTTCAAGAGATTTAAACAGGGACAATGAGAGAAAACCCCATTACAAACTTTAGAAATTATACTTGTTTTTTCATGAAAAAAGCTCATTTAGATTTGGAACATTTGCAGCCTGCAAGCTCACATCAACAAGATGTGAACTTGGCATGAAAACACACTACATACAAAAATGTTTAAATCTACATCAACTGAAAGAAACACATTCAACAAGCATGAACAGCAGCCCCAGAGAATGTTATTAAGGTAATAAAACAGTACAAATACGCTTGACACCAATTGGCTCAAAATACATTTGTGCTTTGAACCTAAAGCTTTAGGAAATCATCAACAACACAATCTCCACACACAGCAATTAAGTTTTCTTAGATAACGTCTTGATGCATTCTCAATCATCCAGGAAAGTAAACCAGCCCACTGAATGAACAATGGGCTGGGAGGTCAGTTCCTTAATCTTAATCATGCAAATTCTCATGACCATTGATCAACAACCACTGATCAAAGACCACTGATCAATGGCCATGAGTACCACACAAAACGCTAAGTCCAGATGAACAGAATCAACTTTTTGTTGATTTTCTTAGATAACTGTTTTTTTTTTAACAGTAACTTTGCTTTCTGTTTATTTTATTAAAAATGCCCGATGTAAACGGAATAACTTGAGAAATTAGTAAAGTCGTAAATATGTAAAAATTTAGTGATACATGCAGATTTTTATCTGCAGTCGATTGCAGGTCAGAACCACGATAGAGAATGATAAAATAAAGACAACCATATTAAACAAATAACGACCCCACAAACCACTTGGACGCAAATACAAAAACACTAAAAACGAATTTTGAAACGTAAGTGTTTTTAAACTGGCTTGTTTTTAAATGTTTTTCTTTATTTTCTGCAGCAACGTGGGGGTGTGTCCATGTGACGTCAGCAATGTTTTCAGTAAAAACGCGCCATTTCTCTCTATGCTTCTGCCAGAGCCGCCCGGTTAGCCGCTAGCTGCCTGCTAACCTTGTTAGCATGCGGAGCGGGGCTAGTAGGTTTTATTTGGTAGTCTGAGGTTAGCCTAGCCTAGCGTAGCATAGCCTAGCAGGATAAGGGTTATTATTTATTGAGCATTTCAGCCTCATTAGTCACAAGCAGAACAAAACTCCGCTCTCTTAGCTCTTTAGCACAGTTAGCATCGAGATAGCATATAAATTAATTTAGCATGCAGCCACACATACCATACTCATAATTATTTGGACACATGGAGCATATGAATCGTACCTGTGTTGTAGACATGCAACTCGTCCACGATCCCCTCGTTCCCCCCACCGAACACCACCATCAGCTCCTTAATGGCTACGGCCCTGTGTCCGTGCCGGGGCCGTGGGACTGGACCAGTCGATCCTACGACGCGCTTCCAGCGGGGCTGTAGCACCGCTGGCCTCCCGGGTTTGGCTTCCATTGGGCTGTTCTCTGGGTGCGCTCCTCTCGGTCCTCAATGACAGACAAAGATCAAAATTCAGTCGCGAGTTTAAAACGGTATGCGGCTGGCATTAGCCCGCTAACTAGCGCCAGAAGCTAACTAGCCGGCTAATGTCCCTGACGTTGTTGAATGGCTAACTAGCTTCTGCTACCAGGATTAAAGAGCCGCTCTGTGAGCTGCGGTCTAACCCGGTCCGTCCCCTTTTATTGGACCCACTATATAAAAAAGCCTTCCTTTCTAGATCCAGCCGCAGAATCGGGCTCAGACAGAGACCACTGGGGTGCTATCCAGCCCAGTGGGCGCTGCTTGGAGACGGGAGGAAGCCGCCAATAGCAGCTCAGGCTAACACAAATGAGCATACGGCTGCTGCGTGCAGTGCTGTGAGGAGCCCCGGAGGCAGCAGGCTGCTATCAGACACGCAGAGCAGCCGGGGCGGGAGCCGCCATCTTGCTGCTAGCAGAAGCCGCTGAAAATGGCAGTGAAGCTAGGTGGCTAACAGCTAGCAGCTAACAGACAACTTCCTGTCCTCAGTAGTAACCTCTATATACAAAACAGTGACTTATTAGCTCCGTGAACAGCTTTCAGTCTACTGTATTAAACTTTCTAACTTAATTTAATCTGTACATTTACAATAGTGGGAATATTTATTAATTAAAAAATAATTACTTCATTTCTAAAAGTCGGCTGAAAAATTCAAAATCACTTTACAATCTGAATACAGAATCAAAAACTTTGATCAGTTCAGCCATCATCTGCTCATATAGACCCCAAATGACAGAAAACTGCTGGCAGATTCAAATAACTTGGGACTAACTAATCTTATTACTGCATTTTTTATTTATTGTTTATTTATTGTGTATTTATTATAAGTATGTATTTGATTACCTTCTTAGATAATTATTTTTTACCCTGGAGTCCGGAGGCATATAAAAGATTAATATAAAAGATTAATTAAAAAAGCTAATCTTCATGTGTGAGTTTTGAAAGAAATGTGCTTGAATGACTGTTTTAAGTCATTATTTGTGCCTGAATGACTTGCACCATTTAAACGCAGCAGTTCCAGTCAGGATGCAGAAGATCCTGGAGCTCTGGCCTGCTGTGATTGGCTGCCTCCCTGTCGGGTGACTGATGATGCTCTGGACACTGGAAAACTGACAGTTGTGGACTTGACTGAGCTGGTTGTTGAATGTTTGTTTAAACAGCATTGCTGCTGACAGGTAGCATAAATATGTTTCACCTCCAAACTGGGATTTTACCCCCTGACTGTGTCACCCGAAAAAACTGGAGGGATTCGTAAAAGGCCCAGAGCTAAAAGTGACGCCATCGCCGTGCTGCTTCATCCACCCAACAGAAAAACACAAATTTCAAACTTGCAAAGAAAAGCTGCAAATTTGGGATTCTTACACTTTTCAGTGCACATTATATTTAATTACATTTTATAATTACATTAACTAAACGTTCGGCCCAAATTTAGTCAAAACACCGTAACCTTCCATCTTAGACACCTACTGGAGTGGTTTTCAAATGCTGTTTAATATATACCACAGTTAAATATGCCACACAACGTGAATGTTTTCAACAGGACTTGACCCAAATTCTCAAGGCCTGGTTCCTCGCCTGCCTCTGCCTGATGGCCCTGAGAGTTTGCCGTCATCTACCATTAACAACAACCAGTCAAAGCGGAGGGTCCCTCCAAGCAGACCCAATATAGCATCGACGTTTTTAGATACTCAAACAGAACAACACACCCGGGCTTCTGCGATAAACACACCAGAAAACTAACAAACTAACTGCAAAATAAACACAGAAAATTGTATTAAGGAACGGTTTACATGAAGTTGTTTTTAAAAATAACTTTGTGAACACTTGGATAGCTTCACCCTGACCTCGCCCATTATATAACACGCTATATTCAATCAGCCATTTTGCAGTGCTATTGACATTCTCTACAGTAAATGTCACAACAGAGCTCAACAGCTACTTTTTTATAAGGTCTCTGTTTCCAGAATTGAATTTCCCATTTCCTATTTCAGGAAATCCTTTTATAAAGAGTTTTAATCCTTGAACCGAGACAACCAGCTGAGAGGTGACCTTTGACCATAAAAAGATTTCATTAGTATTAAAAAATAATAATAATGGAAAATGGAAAAAATGACAAAGGTTCAAAACTGTGTACATAATTACATAATTATAAGAAATCACTCATCACATAATTAACTGCAGATCCAAGACTCCACAGCAAATGGCCGTAAACCCTCTAAATGCGATGCTTTCATTGTTGTAGTGCTTCTATGGTTAATATGTTGTACAATAACAGTTTGAATGGATTTTTGTAGTTTGTGTTGCATTATGTTTAAGTATCGCCTCCTTATTGACACAGAGCTTTGCACCTGACTGCAATCAGCACTCTTGTGGTTTCTAAAGTTTCACACTCTCAAAGCAACCTGATGATCTTAGGTTTAAACATTTCCATGGCAACAGCGGCCTCCACCACAGATGTAGGATTAAAGGTTGAAAAGTTCTACCCAGGACATCTAGCCTACGTCCTGTAACTTTACGAATACAATTCATGACACAAGACTGTGGATTCTACAGCAGCACTATCATGGTTTTACAACACCGTACAGAAGATCCTACATCTATCAGCTTAGACCATCATTGACCGGAAACTTCCAGTGTCCTAAAAATCAGGATAATCCGAGCAGCAGCACGTTTTGCTTAAGCTGAAATATTTTTCACTTGTACAGGCACATTCTCATCAGCTGCATCAAATTCACCCCATTGCCTAAGCTTTGCTAAGGCTGAACTGTTTGTACCACATCACTGTGTAATTAACTGTTAATTTTCTATTAGGACAATTAAGGCTCTGGTTGCCTAGGTAACCCTATAATATTTTTACCACTGCCTCATAGGTCAAAGAAAGGTTGCTTCAAATTGCATTAGGGACCTGCTCAACTTCCAACAAAAAAATGATCATGCTGGCAAAACCAACTGGTAATATTGCTGTAGATGTGTCCATTTTTAACATACAGTCTATGACTGTAGACTAAATATGGATGTAATATAATTTACTGTATTTGGCTTCATTCTTCTTTTAGGTACTTCCTTTAGGGGTCACGACAGCGGATCATCTGCCTTCATCTCACCCTATTGCTAGCACAGTCCTCCTTCACTACGTTCATTTATCTTCTCTGTGGTCTTCCTCGTTTCCTCCTCTCTGACAGCTCTATCTTCATCCTGCATCCTTTGTCCACTATAGCCTCTATCCCTCCCATGCACATCTCAGCCTTGCCTTCCCTTCCAAACTCGCTGTTATCCTCCTGTCACAAGTTCCCAATGACGCTTGTCTGCACTTACTCCACCCTTCTTCACCTCTATTGTGCACTGTCCGTTACTTTGGATGGCTGAACCCAGGTATTTAAACTCATCTACCTTCAAATCAAGCTGCAGTTTCACTGTTACACCTTTCTCCCTCTCATTCACACACATGTATTATGTCCTGCATCTATTACATTACTATAGTGTAAAATTTACAGCTGGGCTTGTAAAGCTGGAATTCTTTACACAGATTTGTATTTTAGATATTTATTTTTTGGACACATATACGTTAACAACATCAGTATCATTGTTTTCACAGTGTCCTAAAATCTGTCCTGCTAATGCTCTGCTGTTTGTTTCAGAAACATGGAAATGCTTGCTGTGACCAAGTGGACAATCCAAACACAGCCAGCTGAACTCCCATTGAAACCTTACACGGGCTTTTTCACGTCGGAACAATTAAAAGCTCAGGTACACCTGCTGTTCTCCGCTTCCGGTTAGCTCGGCAGGTAACCGACGCACCTGGCTGCACTTTTATTTGCTGCTCAGTAACATTCATGACAACATAAGGGGAATCCAGCGCCACAGCTATTTGCTAGCTAATGCTAAAACCCACCGCTAGGCTAAAGCTGTTAGCATGCACTCACAAAGCTAACCGGCTAACTTGTATAATGTTTTATTTCTTTCGTATCTTCTTTATCACAACTGTAAATTAAACCTGGAGAGAAATCAAAACGTTTAGGAGCTGTTCTATGAGACATTTTAGATCCCCTGGGTGAAACAAGTATTTGTCCACCTAACCAAAACAAAACCATTTTCTCTCTACGGGAAGCCGGCGGGCTATCTGCCCATTCTGATCCGGAAACGGAGCGTAAAAGCAGACGTTAGCAATTCTGCAGGGTTGCTAATGCTAGTCTACTTTATTAATGTGCTGTTAGCAGACCGTTCTCGTGCTAACCAAAGATTATCATCGTTGTATCAGATAGCGTCCAACATTAGCTCAAATTACCACAAAGAGCTGCAGGTAGCCGTACGGATAGCTTAGCTAGCACAGAAGCTTCATTAATGATTAGCATCTGCTAATTTAATAGTGGTTAACTGATGGAGCCTTCACCAAACTTCCTGTTAAAAATGATTCTTTAGCCCGCGGGCTTGAGTAGCTCTGGAACGGTTAATGTAGCTCAACAACGAGCTTGCATTAAATAAGTAGCTAGTTATGCTAACGGCTGTTAGCACTGACGTCCCTTCCCTCAACAAACATGGCGGCAGTACCGTTAACCGCTCAAACAGGCTGAAAAGTCGCGAGTAGCATTCGACCCGGTCCTGCCCGGTCCGGTCTGGAGTACTTACTCACTTTGCGGATTCTGTCGTGTACAGTCAGACTGAGCTCAGAACAATCTTTCCGTAGCTTCAAACGCTCATCTTCATCTTCGACATGCCGTTCAAAGAGACGCCATTTCCTCCCCAACTTCACGGCGCAATAGCGCACCCCTCAGGACATACACAAACACACAGCTACAGTCTTTCAGTAGAAATGGAAACTAAATGTCATTAAAGCAATCTAAAATAAATGAACAAAACAACTGGGTTTTAAAAACTTGTTTATTTAATTAAATTAATTAAATCGGCCAAACTATTTTTATAAACTGTCTCAAGTGAAGAACTAGTAAAACCAGTTAACAATAATTATTTTCAGTGTTATATAGTTGCTTAGTAAAAAAAGGTCCAATGTTAAAATGCCGAATTTTACAAGAAATAGACCTAAACATGTTTAGAGGCTGCTCCAAATCAAAAATGTTATCATCTGATTATATTTTCTCCGTGCTTCAGTTTTGGTGACTGAAAATTTAATATTGTATTTCACAGGTAGCGGTGTCTCGGTGTTCCACCTGTACAGTGTATAGATGCAGTTTGCCATCAAAGCCAGCTAGCAGTACCTGATAACATTTCACCCTCCTGTCCACATATGACATCTTCTGGCTCCGCCGATAATTACATTACAGCTTCAAAATGCAGAACTTGTGACATCACAGTGGCTACTGTGTTACCTTTGTCTTGCTCTTTGAACAACAACAGCCATCAACCCGATGCAGGTTTTTGTTGGCGCTCAATAACATAAAACATCGTCTCAAACTCTGCGGCATTCAAAGCATATAGCATGTACTGCGTTTTCAGAATTTTATGACACAATTACAAATATTAAAATATTCCCATGTGAATTTTAAAATTATTACAGACTAATGAATAAATAATTTCAGTTAGATGAAAATAACAGGAAGTTGCGTTACGCTGACATGAGCATCACTTGGTTTGAACCCAGTGATGTTTTTTGGTAAATGCACAGCTGGAGAAATCTATGAAACCCAGATTCACCAGCAGTCTGAAATGTGACACACCAGCAGCTCCACCATCCAGCACTTTTTTCGGTAACATTAGTGATGATGAAATCCACAGCTGCACTCCAGAAACTGTCCATCTTTGGTCCTCTGCTTTGTGTCCATAATAGATAACCGCAGTCACTTGTGTTTAGTGGGAAGATAATCCAGCTCATCGCTCTCCTCTGGTCCTCTGATGTCCCCAAGACTCTTCTCTTCATCTGATCAGACACAGGAGAAACACAATGAGTGAACCAAAAACAAACAAAACCAACAGGTATCATAAAAACTCCTGAGTGTGGTTTACATACAGATGTTTTCAGACGACAGCAGCTCAGGAGTACGAATCCTTCCTTCCTCGTACTGAGCTTTCTTCTCCAGGAGTCGCTGTTTGCTGGAATTTATCTGAACTGAACAAACAGGAAATGGATATAGTTTCAGAAAAGTTTAGGACAGGTGTTCAATACTGTCTGAAGAAACTAAGGTGTGGGCCTTTAATGAGTTGCTCACATACTTGAGGGCTCTGGAGATGTTGACTTCAGGGACCCTGCAGGAGAGAAGCCGTAGAGCCTTGCAGTGGCGCCTGCCGTGGTTTGCCCTCTAGTCTCTGGTCCTGCTGGGGCCCCTCTCAGTGCTCCGGGTGCTATACTCAAACTGGTGCTATTGGGCTGGGGAGGGAAATTGTACTGGTCCTCAGTGGGCACCGAAGGCTGGTTGCACTCAACCTCTGTGAGCCTAGCTGGACTGCGATACTGGGCTTTGGTGGAAGGAGATAAAGACCTGCAGCTGGTCCCGTTTGATCTCAGCTGAGAGCGAAGGTCGTACTGGGAGAAACCTCGACTCTCGTCGGTTTCACACGGACCAGCGAATGAACAGGAAGACACAGGAGGGAAAATGGATGACGGGGGAAGAGATGATGATGAGTGAAGTGGGTCAGGAGTGGCGAGGGTGAACAAAGAGGGAGAGGAAGAAAATTTGGTTGACTGTGACACCTGGTAGGTGTCCTCCAGTGGTCCCAGTTTACTCAGCTCTTTGGAAAGCTGTTGTATATTAGAGTCCAGAGAGCGGGGAGGTCTGGGGAAGGACTGGTAGGGAGGCTCCCTCATCATTTTATATACGTCCTCAAGAGATGCACACACCTATGAAAAAACAAAACAACACACTGAGGTGAAAAACAGGAGGATCCAAACAGGAGCCCTGAGGAACTCCAGAGTGCTTTAAGCAGCAGTCACAGAAGTCCAGATTAAATTAAATTGCACCACAACCAGTCTGAACTGACAGGATATGCATCTGAAGAAGTCTGCAACCACTGAAACTACATCTGAGGAGGAAACCAAGTGAGTGCGGCTGGCTCTTACATCTTTCATTACCGGTCTCTTCTTCCTGAGTTTTGCGAGACACCTGCAGGCCAGATCCGCCAGTTGCAGGCTACCAGTAAGCTCAGCAGTGCCCCCTGCAACAAAAGTGAACACAACAGGTAACAGGAAGGACATGGAGCAGGCACAACAAGGACAGGGACTGTGGTCTTAGCTCCAACACTGACCGGAAATCAGCCGTTTGTCAAGATGCTTCCTCCAAACTGCTTCAGTTGAGCCACCTGGACCTTCCTTGATGTCCTCCACCAGGTCCTTCTGCAAACCAGAATCAAAACCAGGGTGAGCCAGACTCAAACAGACCAGGTTACCAGCAAGGAAACACACCTGCTGGGTTTGGAAGAATTCTGCCATTTTCCAAAGCTTCAGATTCAAAACAGCCCGATCTGCAAATCGACTGTGTGAGCAGGTGTGTGCTATTACCAGGTATCTCTCTCCACACATCCCATCTTTCTCCAGAGCTCGACGTCCAGTCAGCACCTCGAGCAGCACCTGAAACACACACACATGCACTATTTTCAGACACTTGCTGTGTTTCTCTTCTGTTTTCTGGTCTCAGAATAAAAATGTTCAGTTTCACATCAGTTCCTAAAACAGGATATTTCCTGTTGCCAACTCTATAACTTACCTACAACTGACGAAGAGGTTTCTCTAACTAATAGATGGTTGTTACTTATTTTATAAACAAAACCACCTACAAATTATTATGTTTATGATATTTTTTATGGTTTAATGGCTGATGTTTTAGTGTATTTAATTATGCTTTTCAAACATTTTCATGGAGAAGTTTGAAGCTTAGGGTACAAATTATGCTTCACAGTATACTAGTATTACAGATCAAACGATAACGCCGTCATACTTGAAGTCTTTCTGTTTCCAGGTACTTTTTTTTTTTACTTCCGTGCTTCGATTTCAAATTCTACAACTTCTTGTTTACATCTTTTGTGGTGTTTAAAATATTTTCTAGAGGAACAATCAAAATTGAGGCCTGCAGCTGTAAATCTTGCTACTCCTCAACGGTTAGCCACGGTTCACATCGAAACATCACATCATAGTGATTAGGAATTAACTGCATTAAAAATAAAGTCCTGTAATATTAAAAACATACATGTTTCACACAATTTTCCACTGTTCTCATAACAGAAACGGGCCTGTTTCTGTACCAAACTACAAACCGTTATTGGAAAAGCAGAAATATTTTTATAATTAGGAATATATGAATACACAGAGTCCTCCCATACTGTGCTAAAAGTTCCTCTTAAACTAACAGACTTCGTTTCCCATGAGGCCCTGTGACATCTCACCACTCCGAAGCTGTAAACGTCCAGTTTGGGTCCCAGCTCTCCGCCTCTCACGTATTCCTCCGGCAGATAAGCCAGCGTTCCTCTCACTGTTGTCGTTTTACCCACGGATGTCGTGCTAGCTGCCGAGGTGCCGGTGGGTACAAACCGAGCCAGACCGAAGTCTGAAAGCTTCGCCGTCATGTGACTGTCCAACAAAATGTTGGAGCTGGAGAGAAACAGATAAACAAAAGGAGTTCAGGTTAACACACCAGGTGAAAGCAGAGGCTGTTGTTGCCACTGCGCCGCTATAGTGCAAATACTCGCACTATCAGACTTTAAAAAAACAAAACCAAAAAACCAACAGATGACTTCTTGACATCACTCAGCCTTATAACCAGGTGGACCACATCAACTGTGATAAATGAGTAAATGTGGCGGTAAATACACTTCATGCAAATCATTTCATTACTTCTTCAACGGAAACTTCGTCTTGATGTTTTTTTCCTGTGACCTTTGTATGAACTGTGAAATGAAGGCATGAATTTCAACTGAAACTTTACCCGACGGTCTGCCTACGCTGACGTGTTTTACACACAATTCAGAGGAAAACAAAAATGATGCCGACCTCCAGATAGCAGAAGAGGAAGAAGAGGCGCTTCTTCCTCTCTTTGTTGTGTTTGGCTGAATGACAAAGGACACCATAAATATTTATCTTCCTGATCACTTTTCCTTGACTAGAGGAAAAATGTGAGAAGTTAGAAGAGAACAGACTACAGGGTGAACGTTGGTCTGCTGTGGTGACATTGGAACGTCCTGGACTACAAAAAGCTCATCTTTCACACTGTTCCTGCGTTGGTCATACAAAAGAGGATAATCATGAAAAAATTTGAAAACAAATGGAGCAGGCTCGGTCTCAGCACACAGAGCGGGTCGCACGCGGTGGTTCAATCCCTGGTCCTGCAGTGCATATGTTGCAGGCGTAGAATACAGCACTTTATGAATGTGTATGACGAGCAAGACTGTAGCTCGTAGTAAAAAGTGCTTCGACTGCTCAGTGAGAAAAGTGCTATATAGGTATTAGCGCATCTTCCAATTCAATAACATAAATAAAAATAAATTCATCATCAAGGCTGGAATTTGAAAAAGGGAATTTATGACCTATAAGCAGAAATAATATTTCTCGCTTTCAGATTAGTTACTCATCGTGTCCAGTCATTTCTCTCTTCCTGCAGGAAATAATCACGTATAGCTTCTGCTTTCTGCACGTTTCAGTGACTCATGTCAAATAAAAGTAATCCTAAAGACTGTAATACAGCTGTTCTCTTTGATCCATTTAACACATATGGATTCATAAATACACTGAAGAGCTCCAGGGTGAAGATCACCTTTTCACGTCTCCGTGGATCAGCGGCTTTTCGCCTTCAGGGCGGCAGTGGAGAAACTGCAGAGCTTCTGATGCGTCTTTAACAACACTGACTCTCTGAGGCCACGAGAGCACCGCACACTCCTGAAACACACACACGGAAATAACACAACCCTCCGAAACAAATTGTAAATTATGTAGTGTGCAGGGTTTTCCCCAAGCACTGAAACTCGGGTGCAGGACTGAGTGTTTCTACAGAGCATCATGGAGAATGCACATGAAGAGGTAAAGGTGATTAATAAACACCACCATTACCACACCAAGCCTTTCATATTTATAATCACTTCCCATCAGTGGATCTTATTTATTTGTATATCACAATCTTTTATTCACATCTACTTGGAGCAACAGATGAAGGCCGATACGCTGGGTGTATCAGGTTTCAGTGTTGCCAGCTTTCTTTCGGTAATATTGCAAGGATAATGGCAAAAGCCAACATTGAAAAGACCCAGCAATGACCACCTATGACACCCAGAAAGCACCCGAGTCCTGGGAAAACCTGGGAAAACCCTGGAGTTATCTGAGCCGTGTGCGTCTGTGTATGTGTTACGTTGTGCAGCTGGTCCTCCAGAGATCTGTTCTCCATGTAGCTGTAAATCAGACACAATGAACCTCCTCCGTCACTGAACCCTAAAAGATCCACAATGTTGCGATGTCTGAATCTGAGGAGGACACACACACACAAAAACACAAACAATAACAACCATGTGACTTTAATCAGAACAGATGAAATCTGCTGTATCTCACTGAGGAACTTCACCCACCTTGACAGTTGCTCCACTTCAGTCTGGAAGCTCTTCTTCAGCAGAGCCCAGTCCAGCAGCCCGTCCTGTCAACAACAGCAGCAATTCTGACCAATCACAATCTACTTCCTGGCAGTAAAATGGACCAATGAGAAGGCTTTTTCAGACAGTGAGCGGTCGACCCCTCTCTAATTATCAGTTTTTCTTTTAACTTTTCTAAAAAGAGCCAAAAGACTCTTTCAGACTAATTTTGTCTCCGTTTCCATGGCAGCAAAAACCTCGAAAATCACAGCCGTTTTTAAAAATCTGTCTGTGACAAACCCATAGACTGTACGTTAAAGATGTTGGCAGCTACCGTGACAGCACCCATCGGATTGTGAAGTCCGTTGAACCCTCGAGATGAGCCATTTTGCTGACACCATGTTGGTGTTTTGAAACAGGATGTGCACACTCACTGTCACACACATGTTGATGAGCAATGAGCATTTCCTGGAAAGTCCTCTCTCACACTTAGAATGACCCAAATGTACAAAATGGACTCAATTTTTCATTAAGTGTGACTGAAACGAGAAGCTGAGATGATAACATCCGCAGTAAAGTGTCGACTATGTTCCTGACAGAGTTTTTTGTTCAACAGCAGCAGTCGCTCCCTGGTGGCCTTTAAAAATGATGCAGGCACCTCTACGATGGCTTCACTTTTTAGATCCAGATGCATGTTTTGTGTGGAGACGGGCTTTAGAAGGGAACCACCCGACCCGACCACCATCGCAGGACTTCCAGGTCGGTCTAAAAAGTCAACCAAATGTAGAAGTTACCTAAACCGGCCTTCTAACAGCCAGCAGGGGGCGACTCTTCTGCTCTGTGACCTTTCGTCTTAACATTTTTGACTCGGTCACTAGTTCCAGGTCAGACTGAATAAAACATGAAGATCATTTTGTAAAATAAAGAATCAAAAAATACTCTAATTGGCTAACAACAACTCACTCATTAAAACAATTAGCTAGAGGTGTCGTCATGGGGACTTGACTAACCAATGGCCTGGAGGCTACATTCATCTTTTATAGGGTCTGTAGCTGTGACAAGCCAAACCAAAAGCCTGCACAGCCTTTTTGATCTATTTCCAACTTTTGTGTTGCTTAAACTTCATTGTTAATGGCCTGCAGGTGGCGACTCCTCTGGTTACATAAAGACTTAAAGGGCCCTTTCCTCAAAATAAAAGTGTGCAACGCCATTTCTGACTTTTTTGTATTTCATCTCATTTCCTTTCATTTCTTTGGTGCCCGACAGTTTTAACTTTCTAGCTCGAGCGCAGAAATAATCAGACGGTTGGGATCGTGAATACATTTACTGTAACTGCAGCGTAAACTGTAAGCAGAGTTTTTCTGTACCAGTCCTGTTGCTGCCTGAAAACCGCTCGCTGTCTGAAAACCCCTCAAGACTAAACTGCATCGTGATTGGCTGACCTCTTTGAATTTCTTGACGGCGCACTTCATGTCCTTCAGAGTCGCTCTGTACACGACTCCAAACCCCCCCTCCCCTATCTGCAGGCAGGGGGAGAACCCGTTTGTCCCAGCATACACCTCTTCATATGACAAGCGCATCACTCGGATGCTGCTGCTCACCGCCACCATCACCTGGGGCTGGGGGATGACATCACCACCATCATCGTGCTTTGTTGTAGTGATGTGTTTGTATTGATTGTTGAACAAACCTTGTGTAATGTGTGTGCAAGTATGCGTGTGTGAGAGAGAGACCTGGTGACGTTGTTGCACTTCAGAGAGTAGCCCCGGGGGGGGCGATGCAGGTCTGGGTAATGGACTTCGTCTTCCTTTATTTACAGAATAAAGTAGTGACATCATCAGTGTCACAGAACAAGCCGACCGGACATACGTAAATGTCTGTTTATGCTTGTGTTACCTATTGAGACCAGTCTACAGGTGTCCAGTATGGGTGTGGCCCCAGGCTTTTTGGGAGGGGGGACAAACTGAGAGTCAGAAAAAGGAGATGAAGAAGGAAGATGACGAGCAGGAGCAGGAGCAGGAGCATAGGAGTAAAGGTCCAGACTTCTCACCCCTGCAGACAGAGAGACAGAATGAGAAAAAGTCAGTCCTATACAAAAGGTTCAACTGAAAACATGGACTTCAGGCACGTTGCACTAACGTATAGTGATGAAGTGTTTTAAGAGAATGTGATCAAACCAGAGACATCTTCAATACGCGTACAGGGAGGGGTACAGCACTGAGGATGCTGTGCTAAGTGTCACTCTTTTAATAAGCAAGCATTCAGAAGATTCAAAACCTTATGGTCAGATTCTATCTGCATTTGATTGTTCGTCCACACCCGCAGTCCAAAAACTCTTAAATTTAGAAAAACCTTAATTATAAATTGGTTTTTATCCCTTTTGTCTAGCCGGTCACAACAAGTTAAACAATTCAATCTCCGCGAGTTCCCCTCTCCTTTTCACCTTGTATACTACTGGCTGTTGAGGTAACTGGACTAATTATGGGGTTATCAAATTCTCATCACAGAATTTGATAACCCCGTTATTATTATATTATTATATCCTACATGCAGGTGACTGCCCGTCTTTATCCCACAGGGATATCAGTGATTACAAAGTGTGATGTAACCGTGATCGTCTCATTTTGAATAGTGATAAAACTGGAAAAAAATATGCTATTTGACCCTAAGGGTATATGTGCACACGACCCAGTGGCAATTGCTGTCTGTACAATAGAGCACATATAAGTACTTGAGTATCTATATGGACAAATTCTTTAATCGTGAAGAATACGTTGATTTTTAAATGTGAAAAATTAGCTCAAAGACTCCACTGTGTTTGTAGACTCAGGCTGTTTGAAGTGAGCTCTGTGGTTATGGGTATTTTTTGTAATTCAGTACTTGAAAGTTTGATTAGATGTGAGATGACAGCCTGGTTTGGCTCGCTTACAGTAAATTCAGAGTCTAAGATTAAGAAACTGATAAAAACTACCATGAAAGGCAAAGGAAACAAAGAGAAACAGTTTCTCGAATGCTGCTTTGTTTAGCACCGTTTGTCCAAGATTAATATCTAATGTGGTATGACTACACAAAGATAAGAGGCAAGTTTATTCTTATCTTTGCATAGTCTTGCAGAAACATGAAAAAGACGACGTCTAGGTGGGAGCACTGATGCCGCCTTTCCAGATGTGAAGGCTAGCAGTTCTATAGCCACTGATGTACTTCCATATAGGGCTGGGCCATATTATACCGTTCACGGTAATACTGGTACAATGTTAGGCAACGATAAGAAAATGAAATATCGCGATAGAATATGGGTCAAACGCGCATGCGCAGTGCTTTGTTTTCATACGCACGTGGCCGATTGTTGAGTGAAACGGATGAACCAGAATTGGTTTGTAAAAATGGTGCAACTTCAGTGATGTGGAACTGGCTTGGTGTTTGTCCGTCAGATACACAACAAAGCACATTTTTTTGTAGAACATGCAAGCGGGCCGTCGTTATTGCCGTATTTGTTGGACTAAGGTGCTCGTAAATCTGGGAGTATCTTGACAGACAGTAATTTTTGGAAGTGTTCCCGACTCCATGCACCGATTTCCATGACAGAATCGTGCCTGTTCTTAATGCTGTGCCTCCTGAGGGCCCAAAGATCACAGTATCCAATATTTATTTTCAGCCTTTTCTCTTGCACACAGAGACTTCTACAGCTTCTCTAAATCTTGTGATGACAGTATGTACTGTAGATGATGAGGTATTCAAAGTCTTGTTAGTTTATGTTAAGGAATATTATTCTGAAATTCTCCCCCAACTGATAGACACTTTTTTAAAGCTACAACTACAAAAGTAGTTTAAATTGTTAAGTATCAACTTATGAGTGAACAAAGTCAAGCATGAGGGTAACCACAGGCAGCATATTCAAGATGAAGTGATAACTAAAGGACAACAACTCTGAGCAAACCCAACAACATTCACAAAACAAAGCACCCTATGTTGGTTGTGATCAGCTGTAAACACCTACAGCATATATCTGTGAAATCCAACACATTTTAAACCCTTATTTTCCTTTTTAAAAGACACTTGGGAACAAATATATTTAAGAATTTTTAATATATGGTCTTTTTTTTCTAGATGCAGGTGTAAATAATTCTTTATTGACTCCTGTTCATCGAGGGCCATCTCACAAGCACCGCGGCTGAACTGCAGCCAGTTTGTGCACCGTGGCATTAACATTAATATACTATCCCTCGGGGTCAAAGGTCAGGTCAGAGTGTTTGGAGGTAAACTCACAGTTCAAGATGACATCACGGGGGCGTAACAGCTGCAGATCCTCTAGCAGGTCGATCAGCTCTCCGACTCGAATGTTCCTGTTCGAGCATTTGACCATCACCCAGTGGGTCCGCCTTTCCTGCCTTTCAGCCAATCGCACGTCGTTCTGATCCATCAGCATCCCAGAGGCTGTGAGACAGAAACAGTACAATCAAAAACTGCAGAAATATGAAGTAAACTGATTTTACAGACACTCAGACTTCAGAGGACAAACACTAGCTCGCTATAAACAATCACAGATATAAAATACAAGATAAGATAACTCACTAATAACAATAAGATAATTTTTTGACACTTTAGCTGTCCTCTGTGATCTTTCAGGCCTTCTGGTGTTGGCAGTACAGCCATTCTGTTATGCCGATTGCTGTCTCTCTAACAGCTTTATTTGTGTTTGTCAGCCTAATAATGAAAGAAAGCTAGCGCTAGAAAGCTAGCGCAGTTCTTTTTTAAAAGCGCTCGAATTAAAGCTGAAAGTCTGCACCAGAATCACATCTTGATGATTGTTTCAAAATTTCACCGTGGTAGTGTACAGAGGCGAGAACACAAAAATACAGAAAAAAATTACTCCAAATACTTATGGAACCTCACATACTGTATGTTGAGCCATGTGATCTTATTCAGCGTGCAACATTTGCACTTTTTTTTTTTTTTTTAACATCTTTATCTGTTGGTTAACACTTGTGACTCGTGCTTCATCTGCAGTGTTGCATTATAGTTCGTCTGAAAGATTTCAAGGACATAATCAACGCATGTGCTGTCCGCCACAAACCACAACTCCATCACCTGATGTGGGTGGGATACACAACAACTGGGCCCGATGCTTTTCAGTTCGGAAAAAAAAATGACCAGAGTTTACCACGAGGAGGAAGAAGTGCAAAAAACCCAACATAGACCAAAGGAGCAAACAGGAAAAGCATGGGCGATGGCAATTTATTGTTCTAACAACTGGTTTCATTTCATTTCAAAGAAGTGCTTGTTCTGCTTGTTCTGCCTCCCCTTGCCCTCAATCACTAACAGTGTCTGTCTGTGCAGAGTCCATTTTCCCCTCCAGCTCCTTTTTGTTACTGTAAACAAATACATTTGTTTACTGTAAATACTGTAAACAAATACATTTGTTTACAGTATTTACAGTAATGTTTACTGTAAATAAATTTGTTTACAGTAAACAGTAAACAAATGATTATTATTTGCTAATAAAATAACCAGCAACAGCAAAAAATATGAGCTAGAACAGCCCACATTAGTGGTACTTTGTCTCTTTTTTGACAGCTACAACAAGCCAACCTTCACGGTTAAAACAAAAAAACGAGTATTCATAACTGACTTTTCCTTAGGGGCGATCGTGGCTCGAGAGTTGGCAGCTCATCTTGTAATCGGAAGGTTGCCGGTTCGAGCCCCGGCTCGGACTCGGTCGTTGTGTCCTTGGGCAAGACACTTTACCCGTTGCCTACTGGTGGTGGTCAGAGGGCCCAGTGGCGCCAGTGTCCGGCAGCCTCTGTCAGTGCGCCCCAGGGCGGCTGTGGCTACAATTCTAGCTGCCATCACCAGTGTGTGAATGGGTGGATGACTGAATGTGTAAAGCGCTTTGGGGTCCTTAGGGACTAAATAAAGCGCTATACAAATACAGGCCATTTACCATTTTAAACTTTGTGGCTTATATTGACCAGGATAAGCCACAACAGCGCGATGTCTCAGGGATCACAAGTAGCTGCCTTTGATGGCTGCGAGGGTGATGCAAATTGGAACTGATGGTGATATCAGAGAAAAGGTGCACGTGGCCAAAACACTAAAGGTGAGGCTTCAAAATAACATCATAATGCCTAGCTCCATCATCTGTATACAGTTTCTGAGCCCTACATCTAAATCTTTTTTAAATCATCTTTTCTGCCAACTCTAACTGCTCTAGTATTTCTTTTCAGTGTTCCACAGCTGTGAATGTTCTCTAATGCTTAAATTTAAGTTTGTCGTTTTTCTGTAAAACTTCTATTTAAGTAGAAGAGAAACTGCCAGAGGTCTTCCTCCCCACCATCGCCAAATGCTGCTTATACAATGTAAAACTTTAAAAGTGTATTTCATTCGAAGAAAACTTAAGATTTTCAAGTCACCTGAACTCAATATAGTACA
This sequence comes from Neolamprologus brichardi, assembly GCF_056152115.1. NCBI lineage: Eukaryota > Metazoa > Chordata > Actinopteri > Cichliformes > Cichlidae > Neolamprologus > Neolamprologus brichardi. The sequence goes on from NC_142123.1 coordinate 31,784,908, forward strand.
CCAACATAACAGAGCTCTACCTAATTTTTAGTCAAATAAACCCCACACAACCTTAGTTAAGAGAGTTTACAGTAAAACAGAAAACTTCTGGATTTTTTGAGAAACCTCAAACTGTTTCTAATCACATTTCATTATGTGTCAGAACACACAGGCATTTCAGTTTCTGTCACATTCTTGTGCTCCGTATTTACACAATATTAACCAAGTGCACTTACAGATAACGTCAACCAGAGACTTCCTCAAAACAGCCACCGGTGAATTTATCTATATTTAGGCTAACTGTAGTCAAAATGTGACCTAATATCGGAAGAAAACTGTACCTGATTTAATCTCAGCTGACACTCACGCTGAAGCAATCTTTTATTATATATTTTACAACTATGTGGAAATAGTTGGGACAGGTAAGCCCTGTACCTGAGGGCAGACTGAGAAGGATGGGTCACAGCTGAGGCTCTCACAGCTTGTTTAATTCTCATTTTCTGTAGTGATTTCACATGGCAGCAGTTAAAGTTGTTACACAGAATAAACACGCTAGAGTTTATTTTGGTGAAACACCCAATTAACGGTGGACTCCACCGTCCCTCCTACCCCAAGCTGCTGGCCTTTAGCTCTCAGTCAAAGTTCGGGTTCTGACTCACCAAAGCGGGTCCAGTCCTGGTTTGACAGCCCGTCCATGATGCGGCAGAACTCACAGTCAACGGAGGCGGGCAGGTTGTAGTACAATACGGCCCTCGGGTCTCCTCCCGACATCTTTACCTAACTCCTACAAGTTAGTCCACGCTGAAGCTAATAGGCTAACCGATGACAGCGGCCACCGCGGGGAACTCTGGGTGGTCTGTAGGGTATCAGATTCACACAAGGACCTGGATCACATCAGAACCGCCCGGAACGAACCTGTTCCACCACTTCAAAAACTCTTTCAAACTACAGGTTTGAGTCTTTCAGCGCTTCCGCCTAAAAGAAGCTAGCTGCTTCCGCTCCGTACTACCGAAATAAAAGCCCAAATAAATGCACTGTTTTAAAACTTTTTTTTCTTCACTTTTTACTTCTTTTTTTTTTTTAAACAAATGTTTTACCTCGTGAGCCACATACACCCCGATTTGATCACAAGTGGACCACACCAGTGAAATCCCCCTTTCTGACAGTTTAAATCAGTTTAATTACACATTTAATCCTCGAGATGTCTTAGGACCGGACCGACAGATAAAAGGACATCTCAGTTTTTCTACATGATAAAGAAAAGCTGTCGTGGTAAATGAAAAGAATCTGTCAGCATGACTCTGGGTTTAGATTGTAAGACATAAAGATATAAAATGTAAAATGACTGGAAAAAAAGTTTTGGTAGCTTACTATCCTGATATTATAAAAGAGAAAGCTTTTTGCAGAAAATGGCACTTTAAATTGTGCTTGTAACAAACATTTCTGTAGTAGTAAAAACAGCAACGTCTCTTATCACTCTAATTTTTTACCTATTACCTAATTAGTTTGGTTTAGCATAAATGGCCATGGGAGAGGTCTTTATCTGTGGAAAATACAGCTGTAAAACGTAGAAAAATGCAGTTAACAGATTGGAGTCTTTGCTTGGCCAAATTTCCAATTTATTTATTTTGTTTAAATGTATTATTTTTATTTATGAAGCACAGTAAAAATTCAAAAATAATATAAATTCTTTGTTTGGGGGGGTTAATGATAATTACTCAAGCATAAAATGTACTTTTTGACTATTAAATCACCAAAAATAACCAGAAAATCCAAATATTACTCTTCTCTATACCATGATTTGTAACAGTGTATTACATCAGATCGGTCATTCTTACATGCAAAGTGTCAGCTTCTCCACTGTGACCGTTTCCTGGTTAAATATAATTTCCTGCATGACAAACTCCAGACTGTTGTTGTTTTTTGTTTTAACTATCAGTCAGAAAATAGGATATTATTAGAACTAGAGCTGCTTGGTTTAAACCACAGTTATTTGGGTCAGTGCTGAGATTGCTGTGATGGAATCCAAATACAAACAGAGTTTTGAAAACATGTAGATGTATTATGGTTATAAAATGTCCTTTTCACATTGCAATTAATGTTTCCTGCAATGCATTGAGCTATGTCACCTGAAAGAGACACTTTATTGTAATATATTAAGAGATTTCATCATATTTTAACTTATTTTATATTAATTTTTATGCTTACCACATTTTATACTTGTTTTACATCCTGCAGGACTGATGTGTGTAAAAACCTCGTATGACTTTCATTTCACTACAGGAAGTCCTAAGTGAGTATTTTCTTGTGGCTTTGACTAAAATGAGTCATTTTCCTGTCTGAACTATGACAAATGTGAAGCATTGCATTACATCACACACACACACACACACACACACACGCACACGTTTCACACTTCCTTTTTCTCACCGTATTTTTTTGAATGTTAGTCATTGAATGAAACGCCTGAATGCTTCATTAGCTCAGTTCAGTTTGTTTGTGTCAAAGGATTAACAACAGCAAACTGTTATTATTAATACCACATACGAATAACAGCATGAAGTAGAACCGTGAAACCGAAGGACTGGGTCACGTCTCTGCGAAAAACAGAGAAGCTCGGTAGTTTTGCTGACCTCAGTGGAGATATTTGAAAAAATTCCAGGTTTAAGATTCTGGTTTTGTCATCAGATTAATAATGCATCAGGTATGAGACTGCATAAAGATCGCTGGGATTCATGTTCCCCCTGTGCAGCTGGGCTCTCATATCTGAGGATTTTGCTTGATTGTTTTTTAAAGATACTTTCTATAAACTACTACATGCTGCACAGTTACACAGTTTATTCTTTTCATGACACTGGTGAACTGAAAGACTTAATTGCATGAAAAAAGTAAAAAATAAAATAAAAAATAGTGGGGTGGGGTGATAGATTTTGTTTTCCGGTCTTCATTGCCTTTATGTGGCTGTCTTGACTCGACCTAAAGGATATTGAGACAAATTCTAAAAATTAGCATGAAGGAATTTTTGTGGGTCCCCTCCAAGGCTGAGGTCCCTACATAATTGTCATTTCAGTCCACTGCTGCCTCACTGCAGGAAGGTCGTGGGTTTGAATTCAGTCTGGGGCTTTTCTGTATGGAGTTTGCTTGTTCTCCTCATGTATGTATGGGTTCTCTCCCGCTTCCTCCCACAGCCCAAAGGCATGCATTGAGTTAGGTTAACTGGTGATTCTAAATCGACTGTGTGATCATGAGCGTGAACGGTTGTCTGGCTCTCTGAGTTACCTCTTTGACAGATTGGTAAAAAAGACTAAAAAATGTGCCACCATTACGCCACACACTGTTGAAAGCCAAACAGAGTGTTTTTGCCATCTTAGTGTTTTGAAACTGGACATGACGTGTGAGGCGTGGATATGACTGTGAAAGTGAGCGTGCCACGGGGTCATTAGTCAATGAGAATACCCTGGATTTTCCTCCTTTCTGACTCTGATATTGTCCATGTTAAAGACAAAATCTGCAATGTTCATAATTACCACCAGGGGGCGACTCAAGTGGAAGCACATTGTGAAAAATATGTCCCTAAGATTCGCTCTGTGACCTCAGTGAATGATTTCATTGCCTTTATGGGCTTGACCACTAGTTTCATGTTATACTACATAAACGGGTGACGTTGCACAGTTGGCTTGCCCACCAAAAACGCTCATTGGCCGCCCTGTGGTCATCATGTGTGGGTGCCATGGTATTTTTGGCCCACAGGGTCCACAGGACCCCCATGACAGTTTTCTGTGGGTCAACCCATAGTGTGTTTGCCCACAGAAAACCCACAGAGGGACCCCAACAGGCAAAACTGTTGTTTATCCTGTGTAGGTCCGCACAGGCAAGAAGTAAAAGATATCAGAGAATATCCAATTTTCATATTTTCAAGTCAGGCTTATTTGTTTGATAGCATTTGAGTTTATTGTTGTTGGGTTTTTTCACCCCTTTGAGGGCAAGTGGATCCACAGTGAAGTGGTTTACATTCATTTATACATGCAGTCACTGTTGGTGCACTGTAGAATTTTGCTGTCCTTGAAAGCTCTTCATCCTGCAGCTACATCACTGAAATATGTTAAGTGGTTTTTTTTTTAATAAAAACTGGAAAAAATCAAATTCAGACTCAGAGGGAACGCTAATAAGTTTTTACAGATGTGGCAGTTTTTTATCATTTATTTTAATTCCTTGAAAACAACTGGACTTGCCTAATTTTGAGTATCTTTTTTTAAATAGTAAATGGCCTGTATTTGTATAGCCCTTTTCTAGTCCCTAAGGACCCCAAAGCGCTTTACACAACCAGTCATCCACCCATTCACACACTGGTGATGGCAGCTACATTGTAGCCACAGCTAATAATATATATTGGGTTAGACCTTGGGATGGGGATTGGTTATAAGTTGTTTAGTAGTTTCCAAAACAGCTTCACAATTGTTAATGGCTGGAACTGTATTGATTTATACCTTTATATCACTTGTTTTTGTCGAGGCTGATAGGTCAAACTACATGTGAATGAAGTGGAATTTATGGCTCAGCAGAGGGAATGCGTTCACAGGCCGCTGGCAGCTCGAGGATGGCCCGTCTACCTACAGCACGCTCTGTTATAGATAGAGGCAGCACACAAAATATGTGGTACAGCTGGCCTGTGGGTCACTTTCACTCTTTGTTGGTTCGTCAGCTGTTGTTGGTCTGTCTGCCAGCCCAGGAAAAGGGCAAAGTTACAAAGAGATGAAATGAAATCAAGTTTTAAAAATAATAAAAAGTGTCCACTGCAGACACTGTCTGTGCTTTTCATGCTTTATTTTTGAGCTTCAGTGTTTGCTTTGTGCGTCTCCAGTTCCTGGTGAACGCTGCTGTTGCTCTCTTCCCTCTTCCAGCCCACTTATCAACCAATCAGGATTTGGCAGACCCAACGCCTACGGATAGTGGAGATTTTGGAGAACTGCACAGGAGCACATCTGTGGTGAGTGAAAACCCCTCTCAGTTCAAACAGAAATGTGTACGCAGACTGACACAATTCCAGGACATAAATTATACTTAAAGAAGCGGCTAAAATTAGCTTTTTTTTAAAATATTCATTGAAAAATGAAGAGTCACACTCAATACCAGTTGGTGGTGGTAATGTGCCCTGGATCGTGGTGGCCGGGTAGTCAGCCCACTGGGTCTCAGTCTGAAATGTGGGGCACACCTGGGTCCACACCATGGGTATGCTGCAGACCCACAGTGGGGTCCAGGTGTGCCCTCATTTTATGCTAGTACTTGCTACAGTGGGCTGCCAATAATGGACTGTGTGGGTCTACCCACAGTGCAGCCAGATTGTGGGGCATTGTGTTTGTGTTTGGCTCTTCTGCAGGTAATCTGGTTTTAATGTGCTAAACAAGCCCTCAAAAAAACCTTTACTCTTAACAAGTTTCACTTCATTTTTAAATAAAGGGTTAAGATGGGTCACTGTGGCAGCAACAGGGTATTCAAGACAGTCTTTTCCCCAGCAAGTTTTCCAGTTCCTCCAGAGTCATTCCAAGACAATAGTTAGCCCAGATAAGACATATTATCTCCAGAGTGTTTTCCCCTGGGTTCTACTTCCAGCCCAGGTCTGACAGGCATCCTCATCAGATCCCCAAACCATCTCTGCTGGCTCCTTTCAACTTTAAGGTAGCAGCTCTACTCCAAGCTCCCACCAGATGTCACGTCTAAGTCTAAGCCCAGACACTCAAATCAAATCAAGTTTTTATTGTCATACGAGTGAAATTCTTGTGTGCAAGCTTCACAAGCAACAGAGGTATGTAAAATAAAAATAACATAAGAATAAAGCAAAATATATAAATAGAAATATGAGAATTATAAGAATTAATATATAATCAAATATAAGAATGCATGCACATTACTAAATATGTATACCAAATATGTGTGTGCGTATATATATATATATATATATATATATATATATATATATATATACAATAAAATAAAATAAAATAAAATATACAGAGTTTAGCAGTTGCAAAAGAAATGGCCTATATGTACAGTATGGAGTGCATAATGTCAAAGCTCCAGTAGTGAAGGTGAGGTGTCTATGAAGTGTTCTGCAGTCTGATGGCCTGATGGAAAAAGCTGTCTCTCAGTCTGCTGGTTCGGGGCCGGATACTGCAGAACCTCCTGCCTGATGGAAGTAGTTTGAACAGTTTATGTCTGGGGTGACTGGAGTCCTTGATGATCCTCCCCGCTTTCCTCAGGCACCGCTTCCTGTAGATGTCCTGGAGGGAGGGAATCTCACATCCAATTATCCTTTCGGCACACTGCACCACTCTCTGAAGACCTTTGCAGTTGTAAGCAGTGCTGTTGCCATACCAGGTGGTGACAGCACAGTGGTAGAAGGTCCTGAGGATGCGGGGGCTCATGCCAAATCTTTTTTAGTCTCCTGAGAAAGAAGAGACGCTTTCTTCACTGTTTTGTTTATGTGTACTGACCTGTACTGACCATGTGTGATCCTCTGCCAGATGTACACCTCGGAAACGGAAGCTGTTCACTCTCTCCACAGCAGCGCTGTTGATGGTGATTTGGGGGGGCCTTCTCTGAACTCTGTGGTGAAAACTAATTTCAGCTTCTTTTATCTGTGATGTAATTCTTTTGGTCATAACCTCATCACTATAGGTGAATATTGGAACGTAGATTGAACCGTTCAGGGATTCTTCAGCGTTCTCATTCTAGTGCACTTTGAGGAACATCCCAAGCCCAGGTCAAAAACTATCCTCCATGGCTGCAAACAGTCTGAGGAACTCTCTGTTTTCCTTCCTGAGTGGCTCCTTCAGGCTAACCAAAGGTTCTTCTGTCTCAAACTTCTCCAACATCCACACTTTTGCTTATTAACCAGCCAAACGCTCAGCTCTTCTAGCCTTCCAGTGCCTTTCCAGTGTTTTAGGAATCCCACAGATCAACTAAGCCCAAAGGCCTCCTTCTTTAACCTGACGGCTTCTTTCACCGTCAGCATCCACCAGAAAGTCCTTAGATTTCTGACACAACAGGCACTGACCTAACTTCTGGAAAAAAGCTCCTTCTAAAGTGGAGACCTTAAGCATGCCTCCCTGTCTTCCATTTTCCACAGAAATTCTTCTGGAGGTATCAGTTAAAGTGTAGATGTGTGTCAGAAAATATTTACATAAAATAAAGTGTAATAAAAACCATTATGAGACATTTTATAAAAGTTTAAGATTTGGCGTATTTATTGTTTTGAACCATTTTACCATTTTTAACAGTGTATCTTGTAAACAGTTACATATTTAATACTTACTTTAAATACTTTAAAATGTATTGTTTTATTTTTATATCGGTTTTGCATATATTTTTTGCGTTACTGACGCTGATATTTTGACGTTTGTTATTTTTACAGATATATTCAAAGCGGTACGAGAACGTCTCACTTTGACCGTCTTCTCGCGGGACTACACCGCCCCTGCACCGTGCTGTTGACCCCATGTCGGAGCAAATCTCGCGGTGTTGGCGGTTGACGGCGGTTGGAGATGGAGTCGGAGGGGGCGGGGTGCAGCAGGAGGGAGCAGAGATGTTTGGAGCTTTTTTTTTAATATAAAATTATTTATTTAAATAAAAATGGCCGCCGTGGAGAGCGGAGAGGAGAGACTGTAAGTGGCTTTTTACATTTATCCTCCCTTACCGTGCCGCCGCTACCGTGGCTCCGACGGCTGAGAGCCATTTCTGTCGTTTGTTTTATCGAAGTGAAAGTGCGTTGATTTTTACCCCGGCCTGTCGCGGCGGAGCGGGGTTAGCAGGAATACGTCACCAACTTACTGCTCAGTCTGTACTTTAGCTGCGGAGCGAAGCTTAGCCTTAGCTTAGCCCGTCCTCCGCGCACTACCGGGCCGCTCCGACTTTACCACAACTCTCCTGGAAGTCAGGCCGGGGAGTTGTCACAAATATCCCAGCCGCGGCTTAGCGGCGACGGTGCACCCCTCCTCCCGCGCTCCGTCTGACAGGCAGGAGCTAACGGTTGCTAGCTGGTTAGCAAACACAGTGTTCTCATGAGAGGAGGGTCCGGCTGTTGACACTGCTCATCACTAACCCGGGTTAACCCCGCTCACCAGTAACCTGGGCTAACCTCCCTCACTGCACTCGCAGCCTCCACCCACCCACCTACCCAAAGCGGGCTGAAACAGATCATTACCCTGTTAGCGGCCAGCTGCCTTAGTGCCGCTGAGCCACATAGACACAGAGTGTCTGCCACTTTTTGTACATGTTTATAACTGCAGAACGGGAGTAGAACCCATCACCCTGTGCGTGCGTGTGTTTGTGTGTCCCAGTTTCTTCAGCAGCTCACTTCCTGTTCCTCACATCCACCTGCAGCTTCAGCAGCACCAACACTCACTGTTGCGTTTGTCTCTCAACAGCATCACTGCCATCATGCACTAAATGTACACACACATTGTACAATGGCAGAATTTATCAAAATCAAAACACATCGGTTTCCTACTCATCCAGGGGTGTGTCTAAAAGTTTGGGGGTTGGGTGCTATGCCCACCCCCCTTGAAGAAAAACCAAAAACATTCACAGGGCAAAACTGAAGCCCAGGAAGAGATGCTACAAGCTGCTGTTCCTCCAATGGCCACTTGAGGCTGTCCAAAAGTGAGGCCATCTCCTTAGGGTCCAGTGTTAAAATGCCAAACTTTACAGCATTCAAAATCATATTTAGACTTTGGTACAAAATACATTGTAGATTATTATGGATAGTATCTCTTGTCATAACAACTCATGAGTAGGGTGATTTTTTTTTTTAGTAACTGTAGGCTTGTTTTAATAGTCAGTTGTACTAATTAGTACAAATTAGTAGGTGTGGCTCCGATGGTAGAGCAGATCAGCTACTGATTGGAAGGTTGGTGGTTCGATCCTTGGCTTCCCCAGTCTGCATGTCAAATATCATTGGACAAGATACTAACCCCAAGTTGCCCTCCGATGTGTTCACTGGAGTGTGAATGGGTGTGAATGTAGATTAGTTTGCACTTGTGTTTAGAAGTGCTTGTATGAGTGGGTGTGAATGGGTGAATGAGGCATGTTGTATACAGCACTTTGAGTACTCCGGGAGAGCATAAAAGTGCTATATAGGAATCAGTCCATTTACTAATTAGCACATATTAGCACTGGGTGATAAATTGTCACTATTTTATCTATATAATAGATAAAAGAATAATATAATAATATAATGGCTCACTAAAGTCACCATGGTACCAGTCAAAAAGCTAACATTTGTGCTTCAAAATAGAGAGTCTATGTGCAAATCAAAACACTCAGCTTGTAAAGATGTCACACTCTGCAGTCGATGTACTTGTGTTTGTGGATAAAAATGTGAATTTCTTTGTCTCTGAAAATAATTTTTCACTACTGTGTTCTCATATGTACTGATTTATATGGAAGTTCATTCCTGCCAGTGGAAACAAAAAGCCAGGCAAAGGTTTAGTTTTTTCATCATTAAGAAATATGTGTAACTAATATGAGGCCTGAGTTTGAATCTGCCTTGAGACAAAACAGGAGAAAGAGAAGGACACACACTAAATAGCGTGTCCTTCTCTTTCCCCTGTTTTCCTCCTGTTTATATATATATATATATATATATATATATGTGTATATATATGTATGTGTGTATATATATATATATATACAGTATATATATATATGTATGTATGTATATATATGTGTATATATATATATATATATATATATATACATACACACAGTGGAACCCTGACTTATGAAATTAATTTGTTCCTGAGGGTCTTTCGTAAGTGGAATATTTTTGTAAGTTGAAGCACCCATCGTGCCTTTTGAGTGAACGATAGGCTATAGGCTAATTACTAACTGCAACAACAATATGTCGTTCAAGTGGAACAGCTAAGTGCAAGTATGAAAGCCAAGGGGGTTGTCACATGATTCGGAAGGCATTCTGGGCATTGTAGGCATTCTGGGCTCAGCCAATCAGAGCCAGCGGATTTCGTTATGCGGGCATTTTGCCATAACACGGGCAGAAATATTGCTGTTAAGTGCCTTTGTAACTTGAATTTTTTGTTGAATGGGGTATTTGTAAGTCGGGGTTCCACTGTATATATATATATATATATATATATATATATATATTAGGGGTGCAACAATACTCTTATCGATATTGAATCGTTCGATACAGTGATTTTGGTTCGGTACGCATGTATCGAACAATACAAATTTTTTTTATTTATTTTATCAACTTTTCTTCTGACGACGCTGTCTGTGTTGAGAGCTCTTTATGTCAAACACTAGCATAGCTATGCTAATGCTATGCTAGGATAACTTTCTAAAACTATTCAGGAAGCTTTTATTTTGAAAATAGCACACATTAATGCATACTTTTAAATTTCCCAAAGTAATTGGAGACACATTTAAAGTAGCCTGGTAAATTTCTGTAATTAACTGGAGACTTTCTTTTTGAACACTTTAATGCTTTATTTCAATATTCCTGTGAGTAACTGGAGTTTTTTATTTTTGAAAAATCACCCTTGGGATTTTTATTGGGAAAATCTGACAAACTTCTGAATAAGTTCTATCTTACTTAGGACTTGGCTGTAGATGTCTGTAGTGAGAATCTGTGGTTGTCTGGCTCTTTCTGCTTACTCTGGTCACATCAGCTGCCTGTTGAACTGTAATTCACCAATCAGGAAACGGGGCTTGAATAGGCTCTAATTGAATCAGCCAATTGCAATATTCAGTTTGAACTCACCAAATGACACCAATCTGACAAAAGCTAGACAATTTGAATCAATTAAAGAATAATTTGCTGAATCAGCATCCACACTAATTAAAATCATTCCCATTAAAACGATATACACATATTATTGGTTCAGTAATTAACAAATGAATTCTATTTCATGCACAGATTGGAAAAGTTCTCATTATGCAAAAACAAACAGATTACATTACTGGACTAATTACTTGTAGTTGTATAATGAGAAATGCCAGTCTGGGAGTATTTCTTACTTGTGCTAATGAAATAATTTACTGACATCCATATATGTGGACCGGCTTTGTAGGATTTTATATTACTGTCATAACAAAAGAACCAGCATGAAAGTAAAGTTCACATTCAAGATAAACTTTAAATAAATCCCAGATCAACAAAGCCTTGAATGTTCACCCACAGTAGCAGAGGAAAAAAGGGTCTTAAATAAAGTATTAAAATATTGAATATGTACTTTGATGAATGAGTCACGGGATAAATACTTGAATCACTACAGTCATGGAATTTTACTGGTTACAGCTCTAGTGCAACCAAAACTATGTGTGTCTTAAGAATTGTGTTCAGTGTTTAGGGATTTAAGTTATTTATTTGACTTACATCTTAAATTTTACAGCTGCAGCTAATGTTTCGAAAGGAGCTCTTAAGGGGGGCCAGTGCCACCCCATGCCCCGTCTCTGGACACACCCCTGGGTCTGAAGGCCCTCCAGGAAATTCTGAGGTTATGCACTTCACTTCCTGCAGTCTGATGTTTTCTGCATCGAATTATGATGAAAAGCACAGATAAATGCTTGACATTACTTCAACTATCAGACATTCTGTGGCATTTTAAAATAATTATTCTCAACTTTTCACATTTATTATGATCCCTGCTGAGTCAACACACGTTTGGATGTTTTTTGTTGTCTTTTGTGTCCAACTGTTTTCAAATGTGAGAGTGAAAATGCAAGAAGGTGATAATTTTGTCTGATTTCAGGCTGCTTTTCTGTTAGCTCTCTATATTTGGTGAGTTCACCATTTCATAGTGCTGTGTGAATGTATAGTGACTCTTTATACAGCCTATATATGCACTTGAAGTATCTCAAAATAACAACCAGTGTAGATGTTCATGGTGTAATTACTACTTTAAGGAAAATACTGCTGTATGATATAGGGCTGGGCCATATTATACCTTTCACGGTAATACCAGTACAATGTCAGGCAATGTTAAAAAAAATGAAATATCACGATAGAATATGGGTAAAACGTGCATGCGCAGTGCCTTTGTTTTCATGCGCACATTGTACAAAAAACATGGCGGCAGCGGAGAATGAGAAGGGCGAAAGCGGATCGTTGAGTGAAACAGATGAACCAGAATTGGTTTGTAACTAGCATGGTGACAAGACGCTGACTCAACAAACAATCGGCGTAGCTTTAAATAGCTGCAGGCCTTATGACAAAAGCAGCAAACACTAGGGGGAACTAACTAATGAACTAAACTAATATAAACAGCTGCTTGTTTAGGTGAAAATAAATTGACTTTTTTTTTTGCACTAATAAAGTTGTGGAGTTGTAAAGTATTTTGTCACGCATCAATTATATTGTCAGTTATATCGTTATCGCAAATTTTCAAATATAGATCCTGATAAATATTTTTGGCCATATTTTCCTGCTCTAGTATGATATAATTTATGACAGAAATACACCTGGATATATATTAATCTAGCTAATGTTGATCTGTCATGTTGTGACAGCATAATTAAAATGACCAGAGCAACTTTCGATACAGGGAGTAAGAGGAGTGAATCAGTGGATAATTTCAGACACAACCTGTGGGTCACTCCACGTCAGTTTACCAGGTGCCTCCCACCTGACCATCTCAGAGATTCCTGAAGAAGTTCCAGTGGAAATATTCATGTCTTAATAGGAGTTATGCAACATTCCCAACCCCTACTGTATTAGTTTTCTCAAAAGCAAAAACAAAAAACTGTTTCATGGCATATTCATAGCATATTTATAGAGACATGTCATGAAATGTTTCTATAAATATGGACTCGGGAGTGGAGCTCAGGTTAACGTAGAAAGATTCGTTATGTGATCTCTGACAGCAGATTTGGAGGCCTGTGGAAACCACAGGTTTGGAGGTAGGGGACTGATTTTAGTTCAGAGCTTCTCATATACAAGGCACATAATGTTCTTTAAATTGCTTCAAATCAGATGAATGTTTTCACAAGTATTAAAGCCTGAAAAGGAAAAAAGCAAAACCAAAAAACTCCAACGTATTTTCATTCAGCTTCAGTATAATTATATTATTATATTGGATTTGATACCAGGTATCACAGCTGAGGAATATTACTCAGCTGTGATACCTGGTATCAAATCCAATGTAACAGTTAAACAAAGAGCAAATTTCTGTTAATATTCAAATTCAGAATTTGCTCCTAATACCATATCATCTCAACAAAATATACTGAAATTAATATATATGTGTGTGTGTGTGTGTGTGTGTGTTTTAGGCCATGTCCACACTGATACGTTTTCATTTGAAAATGCATCTTTTTCTCTCCGTTTTGGCCTGTCGTCCACACCGAGACGGCGTTTTTGGTCAAGGGAAACTGAACTTTTTGAAGACGCTCTCCAAAGTGGATAAATTTGAAAAGCCGTTTTCGCATCGCCGTGTGGACTGCGAAGATGGAGGCTTTCGAAAACGATGACGCATTTTAGTCATATGATGCAGTCATGTGAAGAATTCAACTAAGATGGCGGACGACATTGTAGAGGAGTCATTTTGTTTGCTCCTAATTTTGACAGCTCTATTAAAGGTTAATGTCAGTTTGTACATGCTCCACATAGCTCCAGATAAAACTGGACACTTTTCCTCTGCATTTTGCTGCGACTTTTCAAAGAGTCGGAAAGTAAATAAACGGCATACAGAAGTGATGCAGGTCAATCATCTTACGTTTCACGGATGCGTAGTACAGTAACAGGCTTTTCAGTGTGGATGAAAACAATTGAAAACGATAGTGTGGACATGGAGCATTTTAGACGAAAACGCCGTTTTCAAATTTAATCGGATTAGTGTAAACGTAGCCTTAGTCCCCAGGTTCGTCTCGGGTGCTGGATAGTTGTCTGTGATAAGGGTAATGAATCCGAAAGTATTTGGACCTTTGAGGGTTTGATAACTTTCTTTGCCAATAAAGTTTCCTCAGTAATTTTCTGTTCATTTATTAGAACAACAGTTCATCTCTGAATGTGTCTTTCAACAACCTGAGCATTATAGAGGACATTGTATTTCGGTTGGTGTCGTGTGGTGGATGGTGGTCTTCAAGTTCAGGAACAGACAGCAGGTTCACATTTGGATTCCTGTTTGCTGTTCTGGCTCGATAGACAGCAAACTCAGTGAAATCACACACGCTGAATTAGGGCTGGGTGATACGAGGAAAATCTAATATCATGATATGTTTTTTTGGCTATATCACAATACAATATATATATCGCGATATGTTTAAATAACCTCCAAAACCAAATGTTATTTTTAACTATATAGTGCTTAAAATTGCACTGCTATACTCATTCAAAAGGATCATTCAATATTTTTTCTTCTTTGAATACAAAAAATCTGAATGAATTGAAATGTTTTATTTTAACCATCAGTTGCACACAGAGGTTTTTCCACAATGACAATACTTTGATAGTAAATCTAAAAATGACTGTAAAATATAAAAATAGTAATATAAAAAAATGTGGTGACCTCAAATTACAGAAACAAAAGTCTAGATAGTGACCATAGAAACGACTGACCAAGACCAGGTATCACAGCTGGTTTATTTAATGTTTTCTTTGGTGTGTGGGGGGACGTTGACATTCAGTGTAAAACATCCTTAATTTTGCAGTGGATGACTTTTCAATAAATAAATTTGTGGTGCGGCTATCTTTTGCAGCAATAATTTTAGGGCATGTTTTGCAAATTGATGCATTTTGTTCAACAATCTCCTTGTGAAATCCAAACGAAAGCGCGTCTTGTTCCCTTCCTCATCTGAAAATCCCGCTGTCGCCATTTTTTCCCTATCTGGTAGTATATAAACACGCATGCTCAGTGCAGTGTGGGTAGCAAACTTTCTGGTTGGGAGGGGAGGACGAATGGTGCATTTGCAGCGTGTGGGAGAAAAAAACCTCTGAATTACAGGCAGACAGCTTAATAATTCTATATCAATTTATTCTCGATGTTTACGATAAAGCCATTTTAGCCGTTGTATGTGAAAAAAACTCACGATACGCCGAGTATATTCGATACATCACCCACCCCTACTCTGAATGTCCTTGGAGCTGGCTGATTCTGGTTTCGTATGCCTGTTGAAAAGTCAGTAGGTAGGAGCTGTGTAATACTACTTTAGATTCTTGGAAGAAATACTACCTTTTTTTTAAAATCTGCGCACTGTTGGACAAGGGATGATATTAGTTGTTTGTAAAAAAGGTAAAACACAGGCTGTATAAAACGACTCTAAATTCTAGCAATAAAATAGAACATAATCTAGAGTAATGGACTGATATAGAAAACCTTCGCTTTTGCCATATAGCATCCAGCCGGTTCTTTTTTTAACTCTTGTTATTTTAGCCTATTTGCATTATCTGGACTCAGCATGGTGTCATGTGACGTGTTGACACTCCATTTCCACATACCTCCATACACCTTGCCTCCATTGCCTTTCAAACAGCCTGGTTGCCTCTGGTCCAGATATAGTGCTGTTTTGAAGTGTTGGCATCATGTCAGCATTAACAAACTATTCCCACCAACTGACTGCTGAAGGAACATCCTCGGTCTAGCTGAAGTCGTATGATGGGTAGCTTTTCCCATGCTTTTTCCCTTTTCATTAGGCAGTGGCCTGTCTGCACTGGTGGTTTGCTCTGCGTCAGAAAATGATACGTTTTTAACCGTGTCTGCCTTGTTAACCACCTCCTAGTCAGTCAGGGCTTCCATGCGTCACACTCTCAATAGCCCCATCATCCAGCAACTACTTGATCAGACCTGAAAATACTTTTTTAAATTATTATTTGCTTCAATTAAGCATTAGACCAAAGTTAAAATGGAAATATAAACCAAATTTAAAACTATTTGGTTGATGTCAGTTCAGAATTAACAGTAAAGTAAACTAAAAGCATCTGGCCAATTTTAAGAATGTGTTTATTAATGTTAAAAGGAAAATAGAAACCTCTCAGGCGAACATCAGAGTTACCTTTGTAAGCATTTCTGAGCACTGGCTTTAACCAGCAAGAGCAATTGTTAATTTAGATGCAATTTGTCATTAAACTCACATCTTCCTATTTTCATAGACTAAGAAAAAGATAGTTACCAATGCCTAGTCTCTGCCAGTGTGACACAAAGTGCAATAATTAAGTTAGGTAATGTATTTTACTTTTTTAAACCTAAAAAGACTCTGAAGGGGTTAGTGAAAATATATATAAAAATTATTTATTTATTTATTTTTACCTTTTGTTGTTCAGCTGATATCTGTCTACTTATGTTCACTACAGGCTGACTCATTTATCAGTGTGTAAGTGAGGTTAACCAACATTCATTCCAGCTTCTATCAAAAATACTACAGCCTTATAATAATAATAATAATAATAATGATAATACTCATTTTAATTGTAAGGATCACAGAGTGTTTCACAGTTTGGATAGAAACCAGACATTTGAGAGTTTTCAGCATACAGTTCATATAAACAAATATTCATGTTTTTATACAAGTAATTAAAGTAAAATGTGAGTCTTAGCAACATATATAAAGATAGTAGGGGTAATCCTATATGTAGGCTAGTGCAGTTCAGTGACATGACATAATAACCACTGCAAAAAATATGCAAGACTAAATTTAAAAGACTCAACATCAAATAAATACATTTAAAATGGTCTTTAAGGAGAATAAGGGGATCAGAGTTTAAAACCTAGTGTGATCGCTATTCACCAATCACAGGGTAGAACAGGTTTTTCTGATGACGGTTTAACTTTTTATCAGGTTATTTTTATTTAGTTTTTTATGTTTCTGAGTTTGTAAACAATAACTGTTGGATGGAAGAGGACATCTCGGCTTGGATATCCTCCAGCTAAACTGGAGGACCTAAAATATTGGCCTCCAGGGGTTAAGACAGCAGACTAGCAGATGGATTCCCAGATTTCCCAAAGGGACCAAGAGAACTACTTGGTCCAAAAGCGCTTTTTGTTTTTTGTGTTTACATCGCAGCCTGAAGCCCCATGAAGATCAGACTAATCAGTCAGCTGCTCAGACTTGTCTGTCACATCTGAACTGAGCTTTTGGAGAAACTCTTGCAGCTTCAACACATTAGGATGTGAAATATTAAAGTTCTGATGGTGCTTATAGGTTCTTTGTTGTTGGAAACTAGAAAAGTGTGATTGAGAATTAATGGGAGTTGGATGCTGTGGAGGAGCTATGAGGCAAACGAGGAGATGAGGAAGGCCAAACAGGAGGGTTATTGATGTGAAAGAAGACATGCAGGTGGTTGGCGAGACAAAGGAAGAAGCAGAGAAAAGGAAGTGGTAGAATGACAGGAAGACCAAAAAAGATTAGTTTTAAGATCTCATCATGGTCTTCATGGTATCCATTCATTTATAGTTTTCTTCTGCTGTTATTTTCTTCCTGTACCTCCCCCACCTTCTCTCATTACCCAGCAAATACTTTAACACAATCTCCTAACAGTTTGTGACATACTTTTGACTTCTATTGATTTGTGGGGTCTAATATGTACTGATTTATGTCCGTGGTTGTTGAATCTCGGCTATTACAGTTTGTGCTGCTTTGAGAATAGGACTAAGCATTTGAGCACTGAAACAGTACCAAAACAAAGGTTTCATCAAAGTGTTTTTTCAACCTCTCTAGACGTTCTAAAAAAGAAAAGTTGCCATTATAAACACTGTGCATTTTATATCCTTATATCAAATAAAAATATCAAACGTTTGACCTCTTGCTCTTATCTTACTGAGGTGACTGTTAGCTACTTACGCAGTAACCGATTTTAAAATGCTGACATTGTGATAGCCTGCACATGTTAAGTTCACCATGCAGCAACTGAGTCAGAATTTTCACATGTTGGCTTGACAACCTTTAATGTAAAGTTGTTTACATGAAAAAAATAACAGGTGTCGATAATACTGGTCTGTGTATGAGAGGTCACTGTGTGGCTTTAGTAACCAAATTAGTTGTCGGTCAAGTGTAGTGTTAAAAATAGACACATGCCTTTAACTTCTTTATTGCAGTGTCGTGACTATCACAACTGTTCAACCTATGGTTTTTGACCAGGGAGACACTGTTGCTGTTTGTCTTTAGTGTTCATGTTTCTGTTGTTCATCTTTCTTCCCCTGAAGGGAGGGACTGTGCAATAGGTTCCATTTGTCTGTCTGTTTGTCTGTTAGCAATCTAGCACCCAGTTTTCAAGATATCATTTTCAAATTTTGTGTGACAGTAGATATCAATAACAGCTCGAGCTGATTTTATTTTGGTGTGCCTCAGGTCAAGGCCTGGGTAAAAACTTTATTTTACCCTCAATCTTTTTATGGATTGTCTTCAAACTTCACAACAGTATACTAGCCATTGGGGAACATGAGTACCTAGTACCTTGGCTAAGTATTTGACCCAGGTCAAAGTTTACCTTGGAAAAAAAATTAAAGAAACCATATCGAGTAATATATCATATGAAAGGGGATAGAAAGAGCTGTACAACACCCTCCTTTCTACTTGCCTTCACCTGGTAGTTTCACCTGTTTTTTGCTCAATTTTATTGTATTCCACACACTGAGGTTGACATCCCCTTTGTCAGATTGTTTCTTTCTTCCTCATGCTCCTCTTTGTGGATTTTTGTTGGACTTTTACTCACTTGACTTTCAGTATTTTGGGATTTTCTTGGCTTGGCCTTTTTGGATGGTGTTCTGTTGTTTACCCACCTGTGCTTCCTGTGCTTTGTTCCTCTCTCCAGCAAATCCTTACCATATTTTTTCAGACCATAAGGCGCACCGGATTATAAAGCGCATTAAGTGAAACAAAACATTAAGATAAGTCAAACTTGACTGAACTCATTCTTCTTGCTTCCTCTACTTCCGTACCATTGATTCATTAATGTTGAATTCTCTTGCAGCTGCTTTATTCCCATGTTGTTGCAGTATATTAATGACTAACCTCCTATTGTGGATGGATTATCTCAGTTTATAGCGTTTATAGCATCCTGCCTTGGGATTGCATTTGTTCCTAACCATCGAGAACCCTCACGTTAACTTTTATTAAGTGGGAAAAAGTTAGTTTTTGTCCTCCAGCTTCACTGTTTATATTATGCTAACATAGCTGTGTCGCTATATCCCACGTCATTATACGTCATTATTGCACGTCATTTTATCCCAGCTAGCCCAACTTCAGTAAACCTACAAACGTCACTGCTGTTTAGTTTTCTGTCTTCATTTATGCTGAAAGTGATAGCAGAGCTGAACGTCTTAATTCTTTCAGAAATCTCTCAGTCAGAACATGCTATATCATGTTTAGCTGGAAACTAGCGAGCTAACTTCCTGCTAACTTCCAACTCTGTTAAATTTAATAAATTCTGTTTTCACGGATGCCTGGATGTTAAACTTAATTGTTACACCTGGTAAAGCAGCAACGCTGATCATTTTATTAAAGATGAAAGAATTTAGACAGTTTTTAACTCTCAGTGACGATGCAGTGTTCGTTTGACTTTGGGACCTGAACAGACGGAGTTTTTGGACCCAGATTACTCCGCAAGGCTCCTGACTACCTGCTCCAACAATCCATCAAGCGGTACGACTTCATAGCTTAGCAAAGTGGTACTAAAACATTTTTTGACAGATTTTTGAGCGCCGTGTACCACATAAAGTCGATTGGAGGTCAGTAAGCACAACCAGAATTCATATATAAGGCGGACCGGATTATCAGGCGCACTGTGGATTTTTAAGAAAATTAAAGGATTTTAAGTGCGCCTTATAGTGCGGAAAATACGGTATATATATTTTACATCCGTCTCCTCATAAGTTAATACATGAATGTATAGACTTTGTGAACTATAAGTTTGGCTGTGCTGCAGATAATGGATCAGATAAGCTTTTACATAAATGTGATTGAAATCTGAATGTCTAATGCACCCAAACACAACACCCAGATACTTTAATAGTTTATTTATATATAAATCTGTTTTTATAACATGCAGGTTTTATTTTATAGCCAGCAAAGACAAAGTAGTTGGTGTTACACAGATTTATCTCGTTCCAGCAATTAACATTCAGAAACAGAACAATTGCACCCATCTGTACACATCTGTTAGGTTAAAGCAGAAGAGAAGGAGAATATGAAAAAGAGGAAGTGCTCGTGAATGCAGCCAATTTCAGACAAGAATTTTCTATTACAGATTTCAATGTCTCAAAACCACCTCAGAGCTTTTGTTTTCATGTATTCAGAAGCAATGTTTATTAATTTTATGAACTGAAGTTTTTAAATGACTGATTTAAAGTTTAAGAAAACACAGGCATTCTGTTGGGTCTGACATTTTCAGTCTCAATGTGACATTTAACTGGAAATGTGAAGTAAACACCGGTCTGGCTCGTCTTTAGCACTCATGCTGCTGAAATAATCATTTAACACATAAATATTAATGAGGAATTCTGATTAGTCTTTTAATCAGAAGAGAGCTATCTGTCCTCTGCTGTCAGTTCCACCAGTGACTCTGATTTTGGTCTCTTCTGGTTTCTGTCAGAGTTTATTTAGTAAGGTTAATCTTGTTCCAGCTGTCAGACTTATGATGAGAAACAGCCTCTGCTCCCCATTAGAAAAACAGGAAATTCAACATCGCTTTGCACCAAATAAAGATGGTCGGTCAAAGCAAGATAAAAACCATCACAGTTTTATATAACTTTAAAAACTAATTTGGTGTACTGAGGGAATTAAAAACTGATTAATCTGCACTAAAAATGTGTGCTGCAGCTGATCCAAAGCTTTCTTAGATAAAGTAGTTGTATTCAGCTGAGCAAAGGACACAAACTACATCGTAACTTGTTAAGTTCAAGAAGTATCAGGGGGAAATGGACCGCTCATGCTTATCTAATCTAACATTAGATGTGTATCTCTTTTTGTTACAAAGCTGCTGCAGTGGGTAAAAAACACCACAGTGACCTACAGTTACTTAAAGACGAACCATAGCGTGAGTTGAAGACTTCCTGTTGGTGCGTTCAGGGGTAGTCAGTCACTGTAACTCACCACTTCCTGCTATTGCTTCACAATCCTGTCTTTAAGTGATGACGTGATGAATCCTGCTTCCGGGCCCAAACCACTCTGTGTTTAATAAGGCTGTTGTGTTTTTAACAGGTTTTAATGCTTTGCATTTTGTTCTATTTAATCTACAAGCCCCTAAAAACAGTCAGTGATCACTGTCGGCCTCTCTTGCTTTCTATTATCCTTATTATTTTAAAGCTCAGTTTTTAACACACCTCAGTTTTGTGCAAGATGTAACTACAGCCCAGCCCATGCAGCAGTGTATTAATAACTAACCTCGCATTGTGGATGGATTATCTCAGTTGTTCTTCTGACTGAAGTTTGGTCCGTTTATAGCATCCTGCCATGCGATTACGATAACAAATTTCCCACGTGTGGGACTAATACAGGTTATTTTAATTGCATTTGTCCCTAACCATCAGGAACCCTCACGTTAACTTTAATCAAGTGGGAAAAAGTTAGTTTTCGTCCTCCAGCTTCACTGTTTATATTATGCTAAGATAGCTGTGTTGCTAGTGATCATGTAGCACGTCATTTTATCCCAGCTAGCCCAACTTCAGTAACTCTACAAACATCACTGCTGTTTAGTTTTCTGTCTTCATTTATGTCGGAAGTGATAGCAGAGCTGTACGTCTTAATTTGTTTCAGAAATCCCTCAGTCACCACATGCTGTATTGTTTTTAGATGGAAACTAGCGAGCTTACTCCCTGCTAACTTCTAACTCTGTTAAATTTTATAAAAAAAATTTTCAAGGATGCCTGGATGTTAAACTTAATTGTCACACCTGGTAGAGCAGCCACACTGATCATTTTATTACAGGTGAACATATTTAGACACTTTTTCGACTCTCAGTGATGCCGCAGTGTTCGTTTGGCTTTGAGACCTGCAGCGTAGTTTGGGACCAGGCGCGGCTAATGACGTCCAACTTAAAGACCGGATAAGAGCACCAGGCTGCTTGAGCTGATAACCTCACTATGAGGTCCACAAACAAAGGCAGGGAGTTTTACCATCCATCCATCCCCCAAAAAAAGGTCTGTACCCCATTTAGCTCCACTGTTAACGTGGGCTTTATTTCTGGAAAGGTCCGAAATCCGATATTGATCCAATCAATCACATGCATGGTTTATAGTGTAATATCCCAACATTCACTACATACAGTTGCAGGAAAAAGTTTGTAAATCCTTTGGAATTTGCTTTATTCTGCATAAATACAGAATAAGTCTTAAAAGTAATAAAAATGTTATAATGTATAATGTTGGGTGCCCACTTTTTCCTTTTCAGTGATTGATGGAAGTAGCCACCATGACATGTGTCACTGATGTTGGACTCTATATTAACATTTAGGCGATCGCATGCTAGCAATTGTAATCTACAAACACCAGTCAGATTTAGCAAACAGACAAAGGATTATGGAGAGGGAGTCACAGCGTCTCGCCAGCTTTAGCTTTAGCAAATAGAAGACCAAATCACCAGTAGCCAAATAAAGGCATTAGAGAGCATTTGTAGCTGTCTGCGAGATAAGTGCTGCACAGGGACGTCTACAAAGTGCTACACAATCAGAACTAGGAGTAAAGGGTCAGGCAAGGTACTATATAAGTAAGATTTCACAAACCGTACATAAAAGATGGACGTAGTCACCTTGTTACCCATTGGTTTCAGGTTCTTCATTTAAAGGCATTAAATGAAGCGTTAGCATTTTGGCAGCTATAGTGTGTGTATAGCAAGTAGTGACAATATTTGGATTAGCGGGTGCTGCTGGTAAAGATGTCCACTGAAGCCAAAGCTTTTTAACATTAGAGTGTATGAAGATTGTCTCACTTTTAGAATCAGCCTCAATTGGCCGTTAGAGGAAGTGGAGGTTTTGGCACTTCATTTTTAGCCTCAGTGATTGTTGCTTGGTTTCCTCGCTACAGGCCTTCGCACAACATTTATTTTGGACATTGTTAAACCATTATCTTTAGTCTTCATTGAACATTATTAGGTGGAATGATTTGTGAGTTTTAGGGTGTCGTGTTGTATCTTGACCCATTTTCTTTTAAGGAACAGTCTGTGGACGGATGCCCTGACATACATAATTTGCTGGAATTAATCAGAATTCATTCCTAGATCAATCACCACAACCCATCCTCCATGGATGTGGCAAACACAGTTAGGTTTAGTTTCTTATGCTGGAATTTAGTGTTTCCCTTTCACTACAAATAACACTTCTCAGTGTTATTTGTCTCAGATATCAGGTCTGAAGGATCTTTTGAGTTAAATGTTCTGCAAACATTTGATGGGAGTGAAGTAGGGCTGCCACGATTAGTTGACTAGTCACGATTACGTCGACTATTAAAATTGTCAACGACTAATTTAATAGTCGATGCGTCGTTTGAAGCTTTGTAAGATTTCCAAAGACGCAGGAATAAATAGTAGGATTTAAGAGTGTAATAATGGACGGAAACAGAAGAACAGCACTGCATGTCCAGGGATGCCAGCTGCCGTTAAACGCCAAAGAAGAAGAAGTAGTGTCCGGTTTCATAGCTGTGTCCAAATTTAGCGGCCGCATCCTTTGGAGGCTGCATTTGTAGGTCAATTACGTTACAAGGACGTGGCACGCCTGTCCAAATTCGAAGACTCCCTCAAACGCAGCCAAAAGATGCATTCTTTAATTCCCCAGATTTGAAGGATGGGTCGGGTGTATCCATCGTGGCCCAACCTATCCCAAAATTCATAGCGCGGCCAAGTCAATTCCAGTTTCCAACAATGGCGGCAGCTACTTAGTTTTAATATTATTCTTATTATTCTTTCTGGGTCACAAAATAAACGTTTAACATATTTTCGGGTGAGAATGTAGCTGTGTAAACTTCAAATATCTGCTCAGTTTATCAAGACATCACATATTTGCAAAAGTGCTCCAACATTTTCGGAGACGTCTGTTACCCACTAGCTCGATAGCTAGCACGGGTTCAAGGCTCACTAGAGCCACTGAGAACATTGAACTGACAGATGCGTGCTGGTGCAATAAGCTGTAAGTTTTACGTCCAATGGACGCATGATCTGATTAGTCGACTAATTGCAAAAATAATTGGTGACTAGTCGACTATCAAAATAATGGTTTGTGGCAGCCCTAGAGTGAAACTAAAGGAAGCCTAACGTGTTCTTACTGATTCAGTCAAACACTGATCTGAAAGTGTTCTATGTGGATGAACTCATATTTATGAAGTTATTTGGATTCTTGCAGCTAACAGGTTGTGGTCATAATGTCAACAGCATGATTATCTCTCTTTTTTGTGCAGGGAGGAGGGGCAAGAAGGTGATGAAGGACCTATTGAACCCCAGCCTCCAAGGAAGGAAAAAGACAGGTCGAAGACCAAGAAACCCCGCAGGGAACATCGTCATGCTGAGCGGGGGACGGAGACCATGGCCTCAGCTTCAACCTCAACAGCACAGCAGCCACAGACAGGGTTGGAGCAACAGACCCAGGTAAAGACTGCATTAGAAGTTAGTAGAAACAGTGGAATCATGGAGGGACAAATTTCATCACCTGCTGAACAGCATGACACATTTTGCTCAGGATGAAGGACAAGTTTTTGCTCACCTTTTCCTTGCAGATGTCAGAGCCAGTGGCCGGTCCCTCAGAGCCAGGGTCAGAGTCTGCAGGTGGTAGCGAGTCTGCTTCCAGGCAGCGGCGCTCCATCATTCGGGACCGAGGGCCGCTGTATGATGACCCATCTCTGCCCGAAGGCTGGACCCGCAAACTGAAACAGAGAAAGTCTGGACGCTCTGCTGGGAAGTTTGATGTCTACCTAATCAAGTAAGCCATGCCCTGAGCCACCCTGACAGTGTGCTCGTTTTCCAGGATGTAGAGGAGTAAAACCCCCAAATGAACGTTTGTGATGCTTTTTTTTTTTTTGCTTTTTTTTTTTTTTTTTTGCTGTTTAGCTCGGAGGGGAAAGCGTTTCGTTCCAAGGTGGAGCTTATTGCCTACTTCCAAAAGGTCGGTGACACAACAACCGACCCTAATGATTTTGACTTTACTGTTACTGGGCGTGGGAGCCCCTCCCGCCGTGAGAAGCGCCCACCCAAGAAACCAAAGGTGGTGAAACCATCGGGGCGTGGTCGTGGGAGGCCCAAAGGTACTAAAAGATGTGTTTCTAGAAGTTATACTGAAAAGCTGTTCCTGAGTATTTCTATTTGAGTATTTTTTCTGTAATTGTGTATCTATTTGTGTTTTTGTAGGCAGTGGGAAGATGAGGCAGGCTACAGAAGGAGTGGCAATGAAACGTGTGGTTGAGAAAACTCCGGGCAAACTGCTGGTCAAGATGCCCTTCGGCAAAGCAGAGACCTCCACTGGTACCACAACCACCACCTCAAAGGTATGGTTGCTCTGTCGTTTAGTCATTCGTACATTTTCGAGAAGCACAGTGTTGAGATTGTCGCAGTAAGCTGAATAACTCAAACATGCATTTCCTAAGCAACTTTCCTCATTTCTTCTGTCCAGGAAAGCTAACAGAAATATGCTTTAAGAAGAAAATATGCAACTCTCCAAAACTGATGTCCACACGTATAAACATAATCATTTAAAGATATTTTGATTAAAATGATCACACCTCTACACCATAATGTCATCCAATGAATCACCACTTTGTTGAGGTTGATTGACTGATTGACTTGTGTTTTTCAGTAACCTTCAAAGCAGCTCTTGAGAGTCAAACTGGTCCCCCTTTGACCTACAGGTGTAATGTAAAGAGCATCCGATATCAGGCAAGACAGGAAAGACTGAAGACCCAACTCCCAACCAGCAACATTGGGTCATGCTGTCCTGCCATTCTGGCTCACTACCTTAGTTGGAGGCATCCTGTAATTTTTACCCCTCAGCTGTGAAAGGCTGATGGGTACTGCCTAGGGCTGCCACAAACGATTATTTTGATAGTCGACTAGTCACCGATTATTTTTGCGATTAACATTTTTAAGTTATCTAAGTGACTTATATATCATGTTTAACCTGAGTAGCGAAAGACAGCAGTGGGTTTGAAAACGATTTGCCGGGAGTCCGGTGTTCTCACGGGCTCTAGTGAGCCTTGCCCCCGGCTAGCTATCGAGCTAGTGGGTAACAGACGTCTCCGAAAACGTCGGAGCCTTGTACATGCAGTGCTGCCATCTTCTGTTTCAGTCCGTTATTACACTTTTAAATCCTACTACTTATTCCTGCGTCTTTTGTGATCTTACAATGCTTCAAACGATGCGTCGACAATTTTGATAGTCGACGTAATCGTGACTAGTCGACTAATCGTGGCAGCCCTAGTACTGCCGTCATTTTGCCGGGCGGGTGGGCGGCATGGACACCAAAGTTTGTGAGTGTGATAACTCGAGAACAAGGCAACATAGGATTTTGAAATTGATACCATAGCTGCATGTACATTGGACAAGTTTGAATTTCAGTGATCTTGACTTGAAGATCAAGTTTTCTTAAAATCTTGTGAGTTCAATAATTCCAGACGGAAGTAATCTAGGATTTTCAAATTGAGACCATAGGTGTATCTACTTGGAATCTGAGGGGTAGTGCTGGTGGCAGCTTGTATTTTTTTTCTTCTTTTTGTGTGTGACAGCAAAGAAAGGCAACCCAAGGTTTTACCTTGATCAACTTTAGCCTGCAAATAACTATTTAGAGATTTTTAAATCATTTTACAGGAAATGACAGACTGTAAATCCTCATTTGTAGCAAAGTTAGAGACATGGCTAAGGATCCTGTGTGTGTCTCCAGTTCCATCTTTACAAAGACCTTCTGAATATCCCAGTGAAAAGAATGGGAAGGGAATTCATGGAAGACTTTGTTTCCCTTCGTAGAGTTGTGTCCTGAAGATGGGCAAAACAGCTAGCATACACTGAAATAAGGTCTTAAGCAATTGATCAACACAAGAGATCCACAAATCATCTGGAAGGTAGAAAAGACTTTCACTAGGAGTTTAAAATAAACAACTTATCTTGACTGGCTGTAGTCCTGCCAAGAATGTCTTGAGAGTGGGTACTGGGGACTTGGCTGTGCACCAGTGTTTATGATTTTCATGGTTCGAAACTTAAGGCTCTACCTGGAGAAGATCCTCACAAACAGAGGTAAATGACGAGTAAAAGTAGATAGACTGTAGAATGTGGTTGCAGTAAGTACGGTTAGTATTTTCATCCATCTATTATCTGCTGTTTATTTGGACCTGGATCTTGGTGGAAGCAGTCTAAACAGATATGCCTAGATCTCTCTCTCCTCAGCCAGCTCTTCAAGGGGGACACCAAGGTGTTCCAAAGCTAGCTGATTGACATGATCTCTCCAGCATGTTTATTGCCTACCCTGGAGTCCCTACTATTTGGATATTTCCAAAACAACTCACCTAGGAGGCATCCAGGAAGCAGTCTAGTCAGTGCTTTAAAATCTTAAATATGTTTTTATAATTCCAGCAACAATGCTAATGCAGGTTTTTCCTGTTGATCTGGCAATTCCCCTGCAGGTGGTGTCTCCTGCCTTGGTGACCAAGTCCCGCCCTGGCAGAAAGAGGAAATCAGAACAAGAACTTCCACCTCCACCACAAACTGCCCCCAAGAAACGGGGCAGGAAACCAGCGTCAGCCTCCACAGCAGCATCAGTCGCCACAGCATCCACCTCCGCTGCATCAGCGTCTGGTAGCTCAACAGCAGGAAGTTACGCTGCAGCTGCCATCTTGGCTGCTGAGGCCAAACGGAGAGCAGCTAAGGAGTCTTCCACCAAACCTGTTGTCCAGGAAACAGCTCTGCCAATCAAAAAACGTAAAACGAGAGAGACAGTGGAGGAAAGGGAGAGTGTGCAGACTCCAATGGCTACAACAACAGAGACTGGAAAGTCAACAGCGGCCGAGGAGGAGAGCAGTACAATGGCAGGAGGTCCAAGCTCAGAGCCTGAGCCCGCCCCCTCTGAGCAGAGCCAGTCACAATCACAGAAGCAGCCTTCTGCTTCAGATGACAGCCAACCACATGGACACAAGACACATAAAGGGCGGAAGCACAAGGACAAATCAGGAGAGGCAACAGGTGATGGTGTAACCAAAGGGGAAGAAGTAGGTGAAGATGTAAGCGATAAGGGAGGAGAGGGGGGATCGGGTGGAAGGGGTAGCAGTAGCAGCAGTAGCACTAGTCTGTCAAAAAGCCACAAAAGGAAGGAGCGAACACCTCACAAGCACCACCATCACCACCACCACCATCATCAGCATCGCCACCAACAGTCCACTGTCTCAACATTGGATGAACCTTCTCCTCCTCCTCCTCCACCCTCTGGACACCCAGCACCTTCTAGCCAGTCCAAGCCAGACATTGAGCCTCAGACTGTGCCTCAGCTCACCTCCCAACAGTCGCAGCACACCCAGCAAGCTCTTCCCAGACCGCAGTCCAAGTCTGCACCACAGTCCCTGCCCGAACCTCGACATCCTACCCTGCAACCACGCTACCAGCCCCAGTTTCCCCATGAGTCTCAAGCCCAGAGTCGTTACCCAGCACCCCAGTCCTCTCCTACCCGACACGGCCTGACACAACCACGGCCCCAACAGCCCCCATCCCAAACCCACAGTCAGCCTCAGGCTGCCAACCAGAAAGCTTCCTCACAACCTGTTCATTCCTCAACCCAGCACCGAACCCAGCTTCAGAGTCAGCATACGCAACCTCAGTCACATCCTCCTCA
Organism: Neolamprologus brichardi; assembly: GCF_056152115.1. NCBI lineage: Eukaryota > Metazoa > Chordata > Actinopteri > Cichliformes > Cichlidae > Neolamprologus > Neolamprologus brichardi. The sequence goes on from NC_142123.1 coordinate 31,813,622, forward strand.
GTGCCCCTCCATCCTGCACATCCATCCGCACCAAACAAGGCATCCACATCCACAAACCACATCCCCCACAGCACCCCAACCTCAAACCCAGTCAAGGCACCCATCTCAACTCCAAACCCAGCTCAAACAGCAATCTCAGCCCCAGCCCCGACAGTCACTTCAGCCTCAAATTCAATCCCAGGCCAGGACCCCAACTCAAGCTCAGAGTCAGTCCCAATCCAGGCCTCCAGCCCAACCTCAGTCTCAGTTGCAGCCCAGAACCTCGGGCCAAACGCAGCCTCAAACCCAATCCAGAACCCCAGTCCAGTTGCAACCCCAACCTCTGTCCAGGACTCCAGCCCAATCACAATCAGCACCACAGTCCAGGACTCCTGCCCAAACGCAGTCAACACCCCAATCCAGGACCCCATCCCAAATGCCGTCGACACTCCACGCTAGGACCCCAGCCCAAACTCATCCTCAACCTCAGTCCAGGACCCTAGCCCAAATGCAGCCTCAATCCCAGCCCAGACCTCAAACCCAAATGCAGCCACAAGCCCAGTCTAGAACTTCAGCCCAACCTCAACCTCACCTGCAACCCAGACACCAAGTGCAACCACAGACAAGGCCCCCAACGCAACATCAACTCCAGACTCAATACAGACCACAATCCAGTCAATCTCTCTCCCAGCCTAGGCCGCCCCAGTCCCAACCCCAGTCCCAAGCACAACCACACTTTCAGCGGATCCAACCACAGCTGCGCTCCCAGCCACACTCTCAGCTTACCAGGCCACACGTGCAGCACCTGTCATCCAGCCGACCATCTTCCAGCCTAACCAGGACCAACCTCGTCCCTGCTCAGCAAAACCAGAGCGAACAGCCACAAGACCTGAGCACCACAAGGACTGGCAGAGGGAGCCTGATCCCGAGCCGAGACGTCAGCGTGGAAGGGGTTAGGACAGAGGGGAGAGGGGAGCCAGCCATGCCATCCGAAAGCAGAGAGGTTTTAGGAGGAGACAGAGGATCAAACAGCACCTCGAGGCCTCCCAGCTCCATGCCTCCTGGACCTCCTGGAGTATCTGGGGCTGGTCACGTGCCTGGGGCAGATGGTAGGGCTAGGCTCCGGGCAGAGCCAGAGGCAGCAGGTGAGGGTAGGGAGCTCAGAGACATCGTCCCGCAATCTGCTGTTCCCTGTCCCAGCCGAGAAGAAACCGTAGAGTCACGGACTGCTGTCAGCGAAAGAGTCAGCTGATTGGTTGGACTGCTGAACCTGCCGTCTACCAATAGCCTGACGGACTGAATCAGCACCAGGCAGAAGAGGAGTATGACTGGGATGTCCTTGTAATGGTTTTTACACCGTTTACAGATAGAAGGAAAGCGTCACACAGAGCTGGAAGGACTGTCGCAGCTTGTTCTCTGTTTGATTCTGTCTGGAGACTCTGTAAAGTTCTGGATTAGAGAACCAACCTGGCGCTGAGGGACACCTCGAGTGGAAAATGGATAGTATCTTTTTTTCTAGGAAAAACAAATGAAAAGGAAAAACCGATAAAAAGTGTGTGTGTATATATAATCAAAAGGCAGCTGTTGTGTCCCGCTAGTCTCCGTGGGGAGGGGGGGGGGGAGTAGTTTGGAACTAAAAACCAACGCTTAACAACACATTACTCTGAACGAAACGTTGCTTCCGGAATATAACCTGTTTTTTTTATTTAGTATTTTGATAGTTTATTGTTTTGTCTCTGTTATACAGCTTTAAAGTCTGATATTATTGACTGACAGTCCCCTACTCATCGCTGTGCTGCTGACTGACAGTCCCTGACTTTTAACCTGCTCTTAACTCCTCCTGTTGACTGACTGTCCCTTACTGAAACTAGTCCTCGACTGAAAGCCTCAGAGATGATGTGAGGCGGCGGTTTGCACCTTAAACTGGTTTCTCGGAAATCTCATCATTTATTTTCGTCCCCATTTTCCATTAAGCTAACAATAAACGGAGAGGGGGCACTAATGTTTTCCATCCATTTTCAGAATGCCTCCTACAAGTAGTGAATCTAATCTGTGAGTATTTATACCCAATTCGTGACTGTACTCGGCCATGATTTTGAGTCATTCTGAATACCGTCTAAAATGTCTGAACAGTGTGAGGAGTTCTTGATTCCTCTTAGCAGAGTCAGTTGCTTGGCGAAAAAAAAAAGCCTCCTCATTGGTTTTTGTAAGTATGTCCAACAGAGCAAGTTGTTCTTCCAGGATGAATCTGTTTTCCGTAGTCTTTTGTTTCCAAAGGAAGCACTTTTAATGTCAAACCAAACCCACTTTCACAGTAGCTTTATTTTAGTTTTTAGTCTTAATGAAAGAGTGGGAAATTACTTATTTTTATCGTGTCTTCATGTTGAATATCTGGAACAGTTTGCACTCCTCCAGTTTGTACAATCAACCGCCTGCATGTCGCTCGGAGACCCTGCAGGCCTTCAACCGGAGCGCACCTACGCAGAGGTCAACCCTGCCAGGTTTTACTGTCGTCGACAGTAGTAAAACCTGGACTGAGGTGTGGTTCAGTTTCACGTGGGTTTAGTTGTGCCGAGGATGGGCAGAGCTGTTCATTGAGCTAAAATCTTGCAGAGTGATTCAGAGGGCGCTTAGGGGGACTTGAACCTAGTGAAGTTAGGTCCAGGATGACCTCTGGTCGTTTGATTTGCAAAACAGAAGCAAAGAGAAAAAATGTGGTACAAATAAGAGCCGCATTTATTTAACTTATATTTCCAGAGGTACTCTATATTTATTCCTTTATTTCTTTTCCTAACACTCTTGTGCTGCCAGTCTTGTTATCAGTAGACGGCTATGTTTCCAAATGCTGAGCGCATGTCACATCAGAGCTACTCTACTTAACGGTTTCCAACTTACAGAAATGTTGGAAAAAATGGGAAACTCAGCTTTACCGAAAGCTCAGACAGATCTGACTAAGCCCTAATAAGGAGATATGATAGCAAAATCAAACACTAGGCAGCCTGCTGATAAAAGTGTTGAACAAATATATATTTCTAACTCTCCAACAGTAGTAAAACAACCTCATTCTGAGTTATCAATGTCCCTGAAAAGCAGCTACTCTATGTTTTTATCAAACAGCTGCTGGGCTGTCTGAGCTTCTCTGGAGAAATTTAAACTTTGAGTTCTGCTGCTGTTTATTGAGTCTGCAGTAAGGATCATACTCAGACATCTGATGATATGAACACTCACAATCCGTAAACATGAACAAGGTTTAGGCTCAGATAAACTTCTTTCAAGGAAGTAAAATGTTGCTTCAGACTGCTGGTTTTCTGCAAAGATAAGACAGATTAGTCCGCTGACATGGCAGCAGCTGTGAAAAAAGTCATGACAAGGTTACATCCCTGCTGCGTTCACATCTCAGTTTCAGTTCAGTTCCGTTTTATTTATGTAGCACCACTTAAGGCACTTTATATTGTAAGGCAGACGTTACGAAGAGAACCTCAACGTTTTGACGATCCCTTCAAATGAGCAGCTGTGGAAGAAGAAAAACTAAATTTTAATAGGAAGAGACCTCCAGCAGAAACCAGGCTCAGGGAGGGACAGCTGTGATTGGTTGGGGGTCAAGGTGAAAGAGAAGAACAGCTTTATCAAAAAGTTTTCCATCACTGTGCAGGATGAAGCCTGCATTACTGGCGCGCACACAGATTCTGGCAGCAAAAAATACATTATTTCCTCTGTTTATGATGTTGCTTGAACACTACTCTGATGCCCCCATTGAACCAGGCATCAGTGTTGTTTAAACAAACCGTTACCGACAGTTTCACCTTAAACAAAGCGTGCTGATTTTTACATGCAGCACAGATAACTGTCAGATGACTAAGAATGATTGGCTGCATTCCCTCAGGGGTTGGCCAACCACAAATGTTAAGCAATCTGAGCCTCACTCCAGAGTTTCTTAACTTTCAGAACGTACTACACCATGAGCAAAGACTTTTTAAGTTCTCTGGAACCTAATTTAGACCCTGGAGTCTTTTTGAAGGATCCTAGCAGTATAGAAAAAAGTCAAATTTTCCATCCTTACTTTCTACTGTCACAACTGAACCAGGCGCCTCGTTTTCCAAGCACAGACTGCATAAAAGAAGGACGGTGCTGCCTGAAAAGTGGAACCATTATGAAAGTGCCTTAAATCTGTGTTCTTACTAATGGCCAGAACTCCAAGTCCTAATGTTTAGAGGCCAGTGAGAAGGTGACCCTACTTCTCACTTCATTGATGTCCTCAGTAAGCACTTTCCTGATGAGGTTATGCTCTCAGTTGCAACTTTGAAGTTTTCCTCAACATACCATGATGGTGTAAATTGCTTTCCCTCTCATATAAATAAATAGTATGAAGGGAACACTTTAGCTTGTGGCTACCGTATCACTGACCAGCCACGAGTCTACCACCCACCTTCCTGGACCCTCTGCCATGGTTCAGGGTTGGTGAATTGATCCCAGGCCTCGTATCTCTGGGAAAAACACTGTAATCCAGAGTTGGTTTTGATGGCAGGCAAGCACCTTGTAGATGAGTATGTGAATGTGTGAATGACAAGCAGATTGTAAGCCGTTTTCTAGACCCGCTAAGGTTGAAAGGCGCCAAATAAGTGCACATAAGCTTCTTCCGAATCTGGACTCTTCTGGCACCACAATGCCAAACCCAAGGCTTCGCAGACCGGCACTGACTATGATCTCTTCTTTTGTACAGTCTGTGTTTACTGGAGGCATTCAAAACATCAGACTTGATCTGATCGGGACCTGACTATTGATTTAGCATTAGCAGCTGAGGAGCAGCACAAACGCTTCCATTTTTCTCTTAACTCTGAAGTTTAAGTCTCCTCCTCGCCTTAAAACATAACCAAATGATCAAGGTTAATAATGAGCATGTTTGGATCCATTCAGAGACCTTTGGGTATTGGACATGTTGATAAAAAAGCCTCACAGATGTAAAATTCCAACTCATTACAAAGAACAAAGCAATCTGAATGCAAAACTTAAAAAAGGCCAGGGGGACTAGGAAGAAGCTAGTTCATTTTTAAGTGTGCAGCTCTGAATTGTGACATGAAAATATAATAGGAAAAGTACAGCAGCAAAATAAGCAACAAAAACTTTAAAATCAGGACATAAAAGGAGACAAAATTATATTAAAAACAACAACAGTAATAAGAGAGGCTTGAATGAAAAGAAAAATATAGAACTGCATTTTTTTTTTTGGCAGGTTGTTGCCTTCACTGCGTTTCAGTAAGTTTAGCTGCTAACGTTTGCTCACCTATGTTTGCTTCTCTTTCTTTTTAGCCCTGGAGGTTGCCGCTTGTTTGAAGCCTCCGTACTCTTTGTTTAAAGGTACTTGAAGAAAATTACTGTTTAGTTAATTTTTGAATGTTTCCAAAGTCTTTTATACTTGGATGAAGAGATACCAACTGAAGTAAAGAACAGGTGGTATTTTTGAGTAATGTCACAAGATTGTGCAGCAATGTAGCGTTTTTTTTTTCTGTAAGTACGCAAGTTATTGAAACATATTTGCTTTACACAGGTGGCCTAGAAAAGGGCAAAGCATCCTTAAAAAAAAGGAGCAGCTAAAAAGAATTGAATGTTAAAACGCATAAATAAGCTACTCCTTCATTCACAGCAGTTATCTCTGCCTGTTTTACCTTCCTGACACAACCCCAAAGGGATTTGTGTCTCTTCCTCGAATCAAACCAAGGATCTTTTGCTTAGAAGATCAATGTGTAAACAAATATACTATGGTTGTGAAAGCATCTCACCGGTAAGACGCTGCCTGCCTGGTGATGAAAGGTTTCATAACATTTTTAAACGGTAACTCCAAAAAGAACCGTTAACCCTATTTTGGATTTCATGAGGTTATATTTAAAAATTCAATATAAATTTTATTAGACTAGAAGAAGTTAAACAGAAAAGCATCTTAGAGCACACTCACTGTCAAAACACTGCCCCCTGGTGGTGCAAGCCTGAGTTAAATTATGCAAAGGGTAACTACAAACAGTACCTTTAAAGTGGAATCGAGGTGTTAACCCATTAACAGGATGGTGTGCGTCGTTATTGGTTCTAAAAATACATTTATTCATGAAAATATAAATAAAACAAGCTGAAGGGAACAGAAAACAAACTTATGTGAACTAAAAGAGTAATTAAAACCGTGAGAATTATAAAGTATCTTCGTTTTTTTAGATCATCCTGAAACATCCCGTCAGGAAGCCCAATTTCTCTCATAACCCTTTCTCTTTGGGAATCTGAATGTCTTCGTCCTGGACAAAATAAACGTGCCTCGCTCTGTAAAGTCCTCGCGCTGTGACGAAGCCTCTGCGTAGGTGGCGCCGCCCAGTCTGCCCAGAGCAGCGAACCCGTTTGCTTCACGCTGCTGCAGAAAACAAACGTCCCGCTGTAATCGGACTCACTCCACAGGACTCGACCCGGCACAAACTACAGTAACCAGCCACCATATTGCATGTTCCAGAGTTTAGTGCCTATAATATTGTGCGTCTTGCCAGAAGCCACCATGTCAGCCAAGCCATGTTGTGTTTCTAGATTAGTAGTGATGTGTGTGGTGACTTCATAGTTGCTAATATTGAGGATGAATATTCTGCTTTTATTCTGGTTGGAATTCAGTGGAAACTCCAATACACTGTCGCTGTAGACAAACTAGTTTTTACCTGTTTTCTTATTTTTCTTTCTAACTAAAAGCGTTTGTTGTCCCCTGATCTGTGTCGTCTCTTTGACTGCCTGAGCTTCTCTTTTTCACACAAACACCTCAGAGTCAGAGGACGAGGAGCCAATGGCTGAAACATCCTCATCTTCACAGTGGCTCTTGCAGGAGTGTCGATTATCCGATCACTCCAAAGAGCACATACAGGACATATCACATGTTAAACCTGAGAAATCTGGTAACAGCTTATTTTGAATTTGATGCCTTCACCTTGTGTTGCAACAATCTTCTTGCTCGATTTTGGGTTTTAGCTGCTCACCAGTGAAGGACCTCCTTTCTTGTACTGTTTGCTTCATAACGCTGCAAAGCACCCAAACTACTTCCACTACACTAGTAATAAAGCTGCTCAATAAGCTATTTAAAAAACATTTATTTATGTATTTCAGTTTAAAGATGTACGTTTTTAAAATTTAATTAACCATGTATTTACAAAACGTGATTAAAAAGCCCGATGAGGACAACCACAAAACAAAAAGCTGTGAAAGTAGCAATAATTCAGAGTCCTGGGTTGGAGCAACCTGTAACTCAACGCTTCCTTCAGCCGGCTCTTCGGCTGTATTTTTGACCCCCCTGCTCTGAAACTTTTACATGTCATTCAGCATTAACGGCGCCTTCACAGCTGTGTAAAACAAACACTTGGACCGTTAGATTATAGAACATAAACCTAAACATTTAATTTTATTGCTGCACAGCAGCAGCTAAAAGGAGCCACGTGTGGAGCAGTCTATGTTTGTAGTGAAGACAAGCTTCTGATGTTTGAGACGTCGCCGTCTTCACCTGGAAGGTAAGAGTGACCGAGCAGAGCTGTGAGCCCGGATTCAGACCACCTGCTGACATCTCGCCTCGTTAGATTCGGCTGTTTGCACAGTCTGTGATGTCACACTGTGCAACCTGAGAGACAAAGTTCAGGGCTTTTTCAGCGTAAAGAGCAAGATCTCCTCTGCCATCTGACCTTTGACCTGTGTCGATTGAGGGCTGTCTAAATCAAAAACAGCTTCACTGTCATACAAAGGAGTGACCTGAGATAAAGACAGCCGAGATTCGAGTTCATTAAAAGTTTTTAGTTACTTTAAAGAAGTATAAAATATGCTTATAAAACTACAAGGGTTCGAATAAAACTCCGGAAGCATGTAATTAATACTTATACAGAAAATTAACCTTTAAATATCTGAGGTGGGATTTCAGTTTAACTACTGTAGATGTTTTCATTTCGAGATTAGAGCGACTGGTTTAACTCTCGTTCTTTCTGTCTTGTTTGTTTTTAAATGTCCCCAGCTCAGTCAGCAAACAGTAAAATAGTGCGTAAGTGAGCATCAACCACATCATTTTCTGACTACTTTGAGTAAGCTTGCCTGGGCATGTGCAGTGATTTTGCAATCTTGGACTTTCCCTAATTTCTGTGATGTTCTGGCTTTTTGTCATCTGGGGACTTCCTCCGTCACCGGAGTCATGCTTGAGTCATGATTGCCCTCTTCTGTCCTCGTGATACTGAGTGACGCTCTCTGAGGATTGAGCTCTAATAGCTCACAGCTCCCCAATAAACATGTAACTTCACGTCCAGTTACTTATGACTCTCAGGTTCCTTCTTATTATTGCGATGCTGGACGTCGACATTACTCGTGACCAAAATTTAAAAGAACGAGATCAGTGTATTTACAAGTAACCTTCAGACTGCTCTAAACACAGTTTTTTTTTCCTATTCTTGTATAGATGATGTCAAAGAGATCCCAGAAGCCCCACCCACCTGCTGTGCAGACCTTCTGTTTGTGAGTGGCAGCCAAACAGTAAAGTTATCTTAAAGGGGGAGGAGACCAATTTACTGCATCACAGCACAGAAAATAAACATAAATAAGGACCTTTTTAAAACTTTGGATCATGAAAAGCTGCTCCAGTAGAGTCCAAGAGCAAAAACATGAGTTTGAACACAAACTGTAAGCAGGGGCGTAGCCAGAATGGGGTCAGTGGCACAGTGGTCACGTCCCAATGGGACTGTTTTGGGCTGAACCTGGACGGGACTCATGGCTCTTAGTAAGTTTAAATCACCATCAGACTGACCTTGAGAGAACGTACCAAGCAAACGCTGTCGCGACAGCACAGCTCCTCATGCGCCGTACCATTTATTTTTATTTTGTAGATATTGGAGATAATAAAATATAATAATAATCTCTATCTCTGGTGCAGTAATATTATACATAAAGCTACAGAGCAGTGTGAATAATCAAATCATTTCATTTTACTCAAAGTAGTCACAAATCAGAACTTCTCCTGGTTGACTCCAAATTATCGCTATCCAACTGTTTTGCTGTTACTATCAATAACTCGTCAGTTTCAATCTGTCCCTCTGTGAAAAGTTTGCTGTCATCTTTGACAGTACATTATGCTTTGACTCATCAATGATGTCACTCGCTCAGCATATTTGCAACTCTCTTACATCAATCGCCTCCGCTCCTTCCTCGCTCAGCATGCCGCTGTCATTCTCGTCCATGTAACTCACTCTTATTTGGCCTGCCACAAAAATCCATCAATAAGCTCCAACGTGTCCATAACTCTGCTGCCCGTATTATTACTGGGAATCCCTCTACCACCACATCACCCCTACCCCCCTGTGGCTCCCAGTTAAACTTCACATTAATTTTAAAATACTTCTTTATACATTTAAGGCCAATCATTCTCTCTCCACACCATACCTTTCTGATTTGGTACAGATCTCCATCCCATCCCGGTGCCTCAGATCCTCCTCGTCTTGTCTTCTTTCTGTTCCTTCTTCTCGTCTTACTACCATGGGGGGGCAGGGCTTTTAGTCACTCTGCCCCCTGACCTCGGAGACATCACTTCATTCCCTCTTTTTAAGTCCACCCTCAAAACCCACCTGTTCAAGATGCCTACTCTATATAACTTCTCCATGCTCTTAAACTTTCTTTTATTATTGTGTTTATTCCTGTTTTTATGCCCGTCTTATTTGCTCTGTGCAGTGTCCTTGGGTGTTTTGAAAGGTGACTTTAAATAAAATTTATTATTATTATTATTTCAGCTACAACATTAAAGTAATATAGACATCAATTAATCAGTAATTGGGGGGGGGGGGGGGGGGGGTGAAGTGGTCCAGCTTTTTCTTCAGGGTCTTTTGAACCACACACCGAACCAGTTTACCTTGGAAGACGCCAAACACAGAAACGATTGCAAACTTGTCCAACATGATAGAGTTTTGCTTCCCAGATGGGAATTTTTTTATCAAATATTCTGAATTCCTGTGGAGGGAGCGGCGTTTTTCCTATTCTCGGTCCCCAACCCGTCCCACGGCATACGCCCCTGCCTTAAGGACAATATTTCTGCTTCGGGCAGTTGGATGTCCACACCACCAGGCCAGAGGGGTGATAACAATAGTCCAATGCTTTCAGGTTGAGGCTTAAAATCTAACCCATGATGACGTGATGGTGTTGTGAGTTTCAGAGTAAAAAAGTCTCATTGTTAAAGTTAAGTTGTGTACCAACAACACAAACTCTCACAAAGTGTACTCAAAATAAATAAAAGAGCTTCGTCTGTTTGGATTAATGGATCAAAGGTAAACTGATCAGAAAACTCACATCTCGTGACCTCCCGTTAACCTCCGTGCGGGTAAAAACCCCGCTCTCTTATTGGCTGACGGTTGACCTGCAGACAGGTGAGGATGGCAGCTCGTGCTGACATGGTGCTGCTGCTGCTGAGTGGTTCGGTTCTGCTCGGACTCTCCGCCGGTCCCGGACACTCCTCTTCCTCCTCGGCTCCGGATTCTGAGCGCGGCAGGGTGGAGCTGCGGCGCGTGCGCACCCTCGCGGCTCAGTCCCGGTACGGAGAGTGTTGGGCGCGAGCTCTGGAGCACCTGGACGCGAGCTGCAGGGACTTGACGTCGGAGAGCCAGAGCTTGATCGCACTGCGGTTCACCCACTGTCACCTGAGCAGGTAACAACCCGCCACTGGAACAACAGGTGTTTCCTCGCGCTGCTGTCCTGCACTGCGAGCCTTTATTAAATAATCCCGATCAAAATCATTGCATTTAAAAGAAGCAGCTGGTGTTTGTAGCACGCTGCTATTTTCTGGGTTTGTATCTCCTATTCGCATTCGTTTACTTCCATCATGTGGCCGATTCAAGAGCTGCAGTACAGCTGGAAGAAAAAAAAACGAGGGAAATCCCAGAACCGCTTGTAAATATTCTAAATCTGTAAATATTCTAAATTTTTATTTCTTCCCAACAGGCTAAATTTCTCTGTAAAGGGGGAGTAAATATGTACTTTGATATATTTGGATCTTCAGTTTGGGTTCCTGGGGTCACTCGTTACTTCAAATTGTTTTAAGGTGGAAGCCTAAACCTAAACCTCACCTCAGTGACTAACCCAACCACCACTATCATTTAAAGCTGAGGCAGCAGTTTGCTCAAACCTTGGGTGTGTTACCAATGACCTGGCAGATGTTAAGAGGTAAACTTTTCCCTTTTATAAAGAAATCAGAGACGTCTGTGCCCCAAACGAGACCACAACCACTGCAAAAAGTAAAGTATAGTTTGTCAGATGGCATCATCTCCTTTCCTTTGATAAAACATAGTCCATTGTATCCTCTGCTAAAGGAAGTAATGTAGGAGGCATCGAGTCACCTTTCCTTACAGGTTTAAACCAGCTGTCATCATGGCTGCCTCGCAGATACTTCAGTTTAACCATAACCTGTGTCTGCCCATCTGTCAGCTCAGGCAGGGATTTCCCAGCATGCCCTGAGGGGTCAGAGGTCAGCAGATGTACAGCTGGCATGGACACAGTGGCATTTAACAGCTACACAGAGTTCTTCACACACACTCACTCCATGTGCCACTTCCTGCAGTCTGAGGCCTGGCAGCGCCAAGCAGAAAACACCATTTACAGGTGAGCAAGCACAGATGACATCGTGCTGAGGTGAGGAAGTGCATGTGTGTGTGTAACAGATGTGTGTGTGTCAGGCTGACGGAGAGCTCGGCAGGTGTAGCCGAGCAGCTTCAGTCCACCAGGCTGATGGCTGAGGAGCTGATCGAGGCCCAGAGTGCTGCCTTGCAGGCGCAGAAGTCGATCCTGTCCAATGGCGAGGAGCTCAGAGTCACACTCAGAGACTCAACGCAGGGTAAACGCACACTGATGGCCTGAGACACACAGTCACCTCTTCGAAATGTATCAAGCACCTGAAAGACTCACTTCCTCCGCCTCTCTCCACCTGTTCCCTGCTCAGGTCTGCGGTCGGTGTTCTCAGAGCTCAGCAGCACCTCGAGGGAGCAGCAGGTGGCGCTGTCCGAACTCTTCAACAGAGTTTCCTTTTTGCAGAGTTTCCTTCTGATGGAGACTCACAGCCTGAGCTCCTGCTGCTACAACGCCGCTGCCCTCTGCACCTCCTTCCTCATCACCTCCACCCCACGCTCCTCCAGAGCCAGGTAACGCCACCTCCCTTCCCCGCCTTTGCACAGAGCTGGGTTTTAACGTGTAACTGATAACGTGTGTGTGTGTGTGTGTGTGTGTTTAGGTTGGTGTTGTTGAGTTTAGTATGTTTGAATTTCTACCTGGAGAGAAAGATCTACCAGTTTGTGCTGAGCTCTGATAATCCTGAGCACCAACACATGGTCAGTATGCTCACCTGATGCTTTAACCTTTGACCTGATGCACACATTAACACATTCATCACTCTTTCCTGCGTTCAGGAGCTGCTCACTGTGTACGTGAGTGCGTTGAGGCGATTCATGGTGTGTGTTGGAGTGTGTGTTCTGCTGGTGGTGTGTGTGCGCTACAGGGACCCGGTGCAGCAGAGTCTGCAGGTGCTGCAGCAGCTCAGAGAGACTCAGAGGAGCCTGCAGGAGGCGCTGCAGCATGCAGGTGAGCTCAGCCAGCATGCAGACACTTGGGAAAACTGTAGACTGTATTCAAAAGATGGAAGTAGGCACTATGAGGGTTATTTCTGTGATTTCTTTATCAATGCGTAACGGGACGTTGAGATCCAAAAAAGCCAACATGGTGGTGCTCGATTAGCTGTTGGTGGTGTCACAGTGGACGTCTCCAACCGGTTGGAGGTTTTCATAGATTCTAGCGAGTTTGATTGGCGCAGATAATTTACTGAAGAGAAAACTTTGTCTGCAGAGAGTTTAGGGGAGCGACGGAGGACGGTAGAGGACGATCAGCTTCCTGTGAAGGTGAGAACATCAGGAGACAGTTCAGGTGTACACGCCTGCTAACAGAGGAGAGGTTATGCTCTGAGGCTACGTCCACACGTACCCGGGTATTTTTGAAAACGCAGATTTTTCTATGTGTTTGCACCTTTCGTCCACACGTAAACGGCATTTTCGGTCACTGAAAACTGAGATTTTTAAAAACTCCGGCCAGGGTGGATATTTTTGAAAACTCCGTTTTTGCATTTACGTGTGGACGAGAAAAACGGAGAAAACGCAGCGTCAAAGGTGTGCGCCTTTTTTGACGTCACACTGTGCGCCACGTTATTGTTTCGGTGAAATGAATTTCTACAATACTGTTACTGTTAATTGTCTCTGCAGTGTTTAAATGCTTACATATACACACACAGTTACTGTCCCTCCACACATACGACTCGGTTCTGCTTCTATGCTCCAGCTTTGTTTACTTTTTCCCACCGAGGATTCTAGACTTCTGATTGGCCAACATTTCTACACGGTTAGCAATATAGCGCCACCTGTTGCTTTGGCATGTTCCTAGCAGCGTTTTCCTTCATTTCTGCGTTTACGTGTGGACAGGATTATTTTTTAAAACGAAAACGGAAAATCTCCGTTTTCAAAAATACCCGTGTACGTGTGGACGTAGCCTGAGTCCGTTCCACTGGTTCCAGATCAGCTGTCTCGTGTTTTCCAGATGAGATCAGAGAGCAGAAGAAGAGAGGAGATGCTGAGGAGGAAGGAGGAAAGAAGAGAAGAGGAAGACAGGGAGGACATTTCGCTGTATCCCACCACTGGTGGCTCAGACCCATCGAACCTCTCGCACTTCGGTCAGTAGTTGTTCATCCATCCATCCATTTGCCAAAGGGCAAAAAAGTTGTCTTTGTCTGTGTTGTGTCAGGACTGAATCTGATTGCAGTTGGATTTACAGTCTGCACACTCACAGAGGAAGGAAAAGCATTGGTTCAGGCTCAGCTGATACACATCCAGCTGGCAGACGTCACATAAAGTGTGCCCTTTAAGCTCCTCAGCAGTCCTTCTGGTTTGCAAATACTGATGCAACAAAAGAATAAAATAACTCTAGTGTCAGTGTAACGTGTACAGTGAAATTAAGTGCAATCAGGAGTGCAATGATCACTCGCAACAATAATAAAAATAGCGTATAAATGATATTAAACTATATAAGAGATAAAGACAAAGGAGACAAGAACTTTCTCCATTCTTGTTTAGTGCAAAGAGCACATTCATGAGGACACTTCAACACTGTCTGATGCTAACAGTGAGATTGATCCTTTATGATGTTATTATGTTGAATTTGTGTTTTTCCAGCAGCAGTAACTACGCAGGTTCCTCCAGAGTAGCGAGAGGACGTCCAGTGTTAATGATGTCCCTTTTTCTGTCCCACAGGAAAAGAGACATTTAAAGCACACGTTTTAAATCTCTCGGCCTCTGGAAGATGTAACGTCTCTGCGATGCCTTTTTATGTTTATGGCCCAGCTCAGCTGGAAGTCTGTGACCCTCTCCACGGAGTTCCTGCTCGTTATTAAAGGCTTAATTATTGATTTATTTCATCCTGAAGTCGATGATCAGCTCTGTTGCCTGGGAGGTGTTCAGGAGCAAGTTATCTCTGCACCTCTGACTCTGTCTTCTGTTTATATCAAGAACAAACCTGCTCGATTTATTAGTGTTTGAAGTTGCGCTGTGGCTGTTGTGGCTCTTTGGTGTTGAAGCTTCTGTGTCTAAAACAGCGACGCAGGTGTGGACGTGCCTAAAACCATCCTTCTTGATGACCAGCAGGGGGCGAAATAACTCAGAAGTTGTATTGAAGTCTGTGTGAAAGTGAACCCAGAGTCAGTTTAAACGGAGTTTATCGTAACTGCTTTTGGTGTTACGTATGTCAGCTGTGACATCACAATAATCTATAATTAAAGAGTTAGTTTAGTCAATTAGCTTCAAACTTAAACGGTTTGAGTTTAATTAGCGAGATGCAGATGTGGCACAGCTGTCCACATGGTTTCTTCTTCTACGTCTTTTTGTGCTGCAGGTTGGAGCAGCGACAGCACCGAGAACGCTTCATCAGCCGACTCCACCCTCAGGAACGGTTCCCACAACGCCTCAGTGCGTCAGAGTCCAGGCAGGCGTCCTCGCCACTCATCCTCTCGCCTTCCTCGGTCTCCCCCCTCCTCCCCGCTGGTGTACAGCATCCTGGTGGAGGACAAACAGGTAGGGAGGGCTGATTATTGAGTATTGATCTGTAGGGTTAAACTGTTACAACCAAAATTAAAAAGCTGAATATTGATTCTGTAAACCCGGAAACTCACAGACGCAAACACGGACTGGGAAATATCGACGAGCTGTGAATCTGATCGATTAGAAACCAGAGTTTATGTCGTGTTTTATTTTCTCTTAAACATCAACTATCAGAATATTTTGTTCACGTTCTTTGGGCCTGATTTGACTATTCTTATTCATCTTTTGATGTTTAGTGTTTTTACATTTTCTTTGGAAAAACATTTTGTTTTTGGACATTTTAGGAATATTGTGTGATGTAAACATTAGAAATATGATTTCCCTCCTGGTTGTGATGCTGACCTCTGCTCTCGCGTCTCTTCTCCTGTCCGTCCTCCTCTTCATCACCACCCTGATGTTCAGCCTCGTTACAGCCTGAGGAGCAGAAGGTCGGACGTTCACTGACTCGTCATTTATGTTCCCGTTTTTCTACTGGAAACATAATTTTACTTATTTTTTTGTTGTTTGTCTGTTTTCGTAAATTTAAATAAAATGTTTTTAGATTTTAAAACAAGAAAACATGTCAAAGTGATGAGATGTAAAATGTCTGTTTTTGAAATGTTTTCTGAGATGAAGCTGATTGGAGTTCACGGCACACACGTTGTTTTTTGTTTTAGTGCATGTAAAAAATTGGCAAAGGTAGTTTCTGGTACGAAGGTTGTGTTGAACTTCAGAGTTTTGATAAACTCACATGTTGTGTCACAGATCACACACTTTGTTACATGTATTCACCGCTCTGAGTGCTTAAGTGCATCCAAACTGTCCAGTATGGCTACAGTTGCAGGAGCAACAGTCTAAGCTGAGGAGCCGAGGCCTCGCTCCTCCCAGCCGTCTCCTCCAGCTCGTCTGAGGGGACAGTGAGGTGTTCACAAGGCAGCCGAGAGATCTAATCTCTCAGCGTGTCCTGGGTCCGCAACGGAGACCCCTCACCCCCCCATCCCCATTAGGACATGTCTGGAATACCTCACCTGGGTGGCGCCTCGGAGGATTCTCGAACCACCTCATCTGGCTGCTGGCAGCTCTACTCTTCCTCTCCTGAACGAGCTCCTCATCTAGTCTCTTAGGCTAAGTTCACACTGCAGGTCTTAATGCTCAATTCTGATTTTTTGATCAAATCTGTTTTTTTTGTCTGCTCGTTCACACTACAAATAAAATGCGACAGCAAACGCGCTCTAGTGTGAACGCTTAAAGCGGCCGCATGCGCAAAAGAAGACGTCACACACAACGCGCTCTGTTTAGACCCAGACCAACAGTATTGTTTGACTGATGGCCCTTAATATAAAGACTTCGGACTTCACGTTTCCCAATTTTTGCTTTAAGTTATTTTGTTATTTACATAATAATGTAAATAACCTAATAATGATCCTTATTGCTGTTTTAGAGGAGCGGTGCTTCAAAGGATAGTTGCAGATTTCTGTCAAACTCTGCAGATTATACAGAACAAATACAATGTTCACGTTGTCTTCCCAACAGTTTCATTGACATCTACACCGGATGGCCAGGAAGCGTTCACGATGTCTTCTTGGGCGCTTCTCTGGCGCTGATAATTGGCTTCTGTCTTGTGTCAGTGACGTAAAAGACGGATTTAATGCGACCTGACCGTTCAAACAGCAGTCGCTTTCTAAAACATCAGATATATATCAGATTCAGTTCCACATACGAAAGTGACCCAGATCGGATTTGAAAATATCGGATTTGTGCCGTTCACACTGTCACACCATGATCAGATATGGGTCGCATAGTGTCCAAAAAATCGGATTTGATGTGCTTTCGCCTGCAGTGTGAACGTAGCCAAAGGTAGATGAGAGGGAAATCCACAGCTTTGTGATACTGCACTCATAACATAATAAAAACACTTGGTGTGGAGTGCAGTACCTTAGCCAACATGGTAAACAGGCAGAAACAGAAGCAATTTTCATCTGGTAGTAGATGAATATCTATTCTTTTCGGCAACACCGAGCATTACCAAACCAGCCAAGAGATGATCTCTCCGGTGTGTCCTGGCTGTGTGTCAGACTGAAGGCCTCTTGAATCAGTCGGGTAGTTGTAGAAGATTTTCAGGACGTTTTCTGGTTAATGCGGATTATGTTGTCGCCTTCACTACAGAAGAATTCAGTTCGTTTGTGTGCTGAAAGACTTTAGCAGATGTTCACACAAATAGCCTGAAAATCACGGTTAAGCTTTGCACTGTTTGTCACATTTGATGTGAAACAACATTCGCTGCACCGGCATCCACACAGAGACACAGTAACAGCTACTGTTGGTCACACAAGAGAACCCCTGACAGTCATAGTTTAGAGTGAATGGACATCATAGGGTGATGGTCAGTGGTTTGACTCCACATGCACGACACTGATGATGGAACCCATGTGTGTGCATGATGGGTAAGAAGCACTTAAATCTTCAAGTTCCCAGTTAAGAGTCCAAAAAGATTTAGTCCTTTCAAGTGATGGGAGCTAAAACAGAGGCTTTCAGACGGAGCACGAGAAGAGGCCAGAGCAGCATATGTTGCGGAAAGCTGATCAAGCAAAATAATAAGCAGGATATTTAAATATGTCAGCATGTCCCAGCAGGTGGCAGCAGATCTTTGCTCTGCCTGAAGAAAATGTTTTGACATGTTGGGAGTCTGCTCCCGTCTGTGGACGGATCTTAAAACCACTGAAATGTGACCTTTGTTACGATCTCAGACTGAGGCTCCGAGCGCAGGAGGGACATGTGGAATGAAGGGTTGGAGCCCCCTGGTGGTCGAAAGCTGCTACTCACATCATCCTGAAACTTGAATCTGTGCTGCTGTTAGAAAGAGAAAAAGCAGAGTCATGAGTGGTGGAGAGTCAGTGGAGCTCAGACTCTGGTGTTGGTAAAGGGGAAAATTTTAAAATATCCTGCTGGAATTTTTCTCCAAAGTTTTCCTTTTGCTTCAAATTTCAGCCTCAGAAAACAGAGAAAATGAGAACCAGACCACAGGGAGAGGAGAGAGGGAGGAGGGGAGCTGCTCTGGGATCAGATGTCTGGACGGAGGAGGAGGAGGAGGAGTTGTGGTGTCGGTCTGCAGCTCAGATCAGACTTTCACACAAAAGCCCGGAGCTGCCGAGAGACGGCCAACCGACAGCCAGTCTGTCTGTCCGTCTGTTTGGACAAACTGACGCTGAAGAGAAAGAGCAAAAAGTCTTCAGAGGGAGTCAAACCGAAGCAGCAGGAGGAGCAGAAATCAGAAAAAGTGGAGGCACTCGAGCAGGAGAGCTGAGTCGGCACATTCTGCTCTAAAGCTCCTACAGACGTGTTTGATTTCAGGATTTTGGATCCTCAAAAGTTGTTCCTCAGCTTTATCTCAGAGGAGCTGGACTGACAGAAACCCTCAGTCGGCACACCCGGGGATGGTTTTTAATCTGAAAACCACATCAGCCAGATTCCTCTGATTGTTTCTGCGGATACGTGACGTGGAGATGGAGGCACGGAGACTGGTAACGTTTAGATTCCTGAAAGAGTGACAAAGAGGAAAAGATGGGAGCGAGAGGGGGAGGATGAAGGAGGGTGAGACATTTTTGACCTCCACATGGCTTCAGCCAGAGAGCAAACCACCAGAGAGTCGCAGCTGAAGTTCATTTTCCTGAATGGAGAAAAGAGTGAAGCAGATAACCGATGCCGAGTGCGCCTGTGTGGATTTCTCTGAGAGCAAAACCGACTCTGACAAGCAGAAAGTGACTGATTCAAAAACAAACACCCATTTTTTAAAATAAAAAGAAAAGAGAGAAGGAAAAATCTCATGAGAGTGGAGAATGAACTGAATAAACTCTGACCTGCGTACAGGTGTGCAGTGACGTACCTGTGCAGGCATGCAGCTGAACCGACCTCGCAGCTCTCTGCTCAGCCTCCCTGCTCCTCCTGCTCCCTCCTTCTCCAGTCAGTTCAGCACCATGAGGTTCTCCTACCACCTCAACACGCCGCCACATGGCAGCCACAGCGCCACCTGCAGGACAGGTGAGTGCACTGCAGCTTTTGTGTATTTGTTTAAAGGCACTTACTCTAAATGTATGTGTTTTTAAAAGCTTCCAGATTTAACCACAGCTCTGTCTGCATGTTGTGTTATTGAGCAATGAACTGAAGTTAAACTAGGGCTGGGCTGTACTTTCATGTAATGCCAGACTGCACCACAAGATGGTGCAGCGATTCACCGTGACCTTTACAGGTGAGTCATCATAAACATTGTTTAAAGGGGAAATGCCAAAGCCTCTTAAGGAAATGGAGGAAAAAGTAAAAAGAAATGTCAAAAGATTAGAAGGAGAAAAAAACAACACATCTGTAAACACATCTGGTAAAATGCTGCCCCCTGGAGGTTAATCTTATTTGACGCATTCTGCAGAGGGTAATTACAAAAAGTGCCTTTAACTCAGCAGAAATTGCACATTTTTATAGGGATGGTGTCGGCAGCTGGTTCCGAGAAGATAAAATATCTGGAATTTTTAAAGTGCTGTGCAGAAGTCTTGCGTCGGCCTCATTTCTTCACATTTTGCTTCCAGTGAGCCAAAATTTCTTCCTTGTAATTTAAAAAAAAAGTGGTTCTGGACAGTTCTTCTCCAGGCTTTCTGAAAGTCTTTAAAACTTTTTCCTTTGGACTTTCTCAGTTACTTGCAGTCAGATCCTTGTACCTGACCAGTTTCAGAGGCTGTTTGTTTGTGGAACCACTTAACACTGACCTATGACTCATTCAAGCATAAAAAGTCACCAATTCAATGGACGAACCAGTGATGTTTCTACACGTCAGCATTGTTGGGATCATTACTCAATCCATTATACATTACTTATTACTTTTCTTAAAAGTAATGCAGTACTTTAATTACTCACTGGGGAAAGTAATTTGTTACATTACTTTCCAGTTCCTCCGTAAAATGACCTGAATTGTGTCATAATCAGCACTTAGCAATATAAACCTTTGGCTGCAGTCACGTGTCCTAATAAGGACACACATAAGAGCTTCCTCTTAGTATTTAGGTATGAACACAAAGCAAAGATGAAAACCTTCACAAAGAAACTTAGATGAGATCGCCATGGTGATTCTCCTGTGGAAACATTAACAGGTACAAACGGAGTCTGCAGACTGACTCCTCATCAGTTTGTTACCTGTTGAAGTTCAGGGTCTGGCTGTCGGGCGGCGTTCAGCTTTATCGTCAGTCTGGGGTCTTGGATAGCTTTGTGTTAGCATGCTGTTCTTGCTGGCAAAGAGTTGAAGGTTTTTTTTAGGAGTTTAATGAGTCGTTTCTGTCCTGGAGACAGTATGAATTTCATTATCATTGTGAGTAACATCCATATCGCATTTTGCTCCTCCCTGCACGTGAACTGAAATCATCTCAAGAAGAAAAAACTTTTTTTCCATCTTCTTGACATGCAGATAACTGAAGAACCTTTGTAACGCAAGTAACGACATAATTGTAACTGAATTCAGCACATTAATGCCTGACTTTGCAACACATTACACCAAATTCTGCAAATTTTTTGAAATATTTTTCTCTGCCTGTCAGAAGAACACAGTTTGTTTGCATTTCTTTAGTTACATTTATTTAAAAAAACCCAAAGATAACACGTCTGAGAGGCACAAAATAATATTTTTGCACCAACAAGGTGATTCACAAAGCGCTAAATTACCACAGCGTCCTTAGTGTTTGGTGGTGCTGCTCCTGAGATGACCATATTAGGTATATGTCATCTCTGTGACATCACACAGGTCTGCTGTCTGAGTGTTTGTCTCTTTGTCATTTAAACTTGAGCCATGGCTGTAGAGACTCACTGAATGGCCACTGAAAGCAGGATGAGTTTATTTAACCTTCATAGCTGCTGCCCGCAGTGAAAGTTACAGTCATGGTGGTGATTGGTGCGATGCTGCGGCTGGTCTCTGCAGCTCCATGTCCTGCCTCTACTTTCATTTTTCTGCTCGTCTGTTTAAACAAACAGAAACATAAAAGCTCTAATCCCTGAGCAGCAAAAATATGACAGTTTGCTTTTATTTTTAAACATAAAGCAGCACACAAGCCGTCACAATTAAATATTCATCATATGTTGTAGATCATCCATTCATCAGCAGTCTAATGGGGAAGCCCAGACTTCCCTCACCCCTGCCACCTCTTCCAGCTCATCCGGTGGGACACAGAGTTTTTCCCAAACCAGCAGAGAGACATAATCTCTCCAGCATGTCCTGGGTCTGCCCCGGCCTCCATGTGGGAGGCGTCCAGGAACTAGCTTATATTCTGTGCAGTTACACTGTCCTGCAGCTGGTGCAACATTTATAGTTCAGTATTTTTATTTTATACTTCTGTCATGCACCATGTGAAGTTTCTTCATACGAATCTTCATGTATCCGGTCTGATATGAGCTGATTAACAATATTCTGGGTTAGGCATTAAACCCACGTGGTAGTTTAGAGAAATATCATGTTTTGAGTTAAAATACGACAGTTGCTGCTCTTTGTTGTCCGCCCAGTTTTGTCTGGACACATTCGTTCTGCAGACACTTTTGTGCAGTAAAGCTGGTCGGGAATAGCAGTGAATTTTGAGTAAGTAAAGACTTCAGAGGAGTTGCCACACTATGCAAAGCGATCCATATCCAGTGAGCCGATCTGCACTCTCTGGCGGGTCTGTTCTGGTGCCCAGACCGCATGTTTGACACCCCCTCTCTCAGGCTGTGTTTGCTTTGCTGCCTCGTTATCTGGGAGCTGATTTGATTGCATTATTGATTGTTTGCTTTATGAAACTTGCCCACGAACAACCGACCAAAGCAGCATGTGGTTCACGCTCAGGTCTTTGGGATTCCAGAGGTTTGTGGCTGAAGGTCAGAGAGACATAATTCATTACATTAGACTCAATCTAATTAAACGTGACGCTCGCTCGCTCTCTGGTGAAGCTGAGGTCAGACAGGTCACATGACACCTCCACGTTTAGCTTCAGTGGTTGAAAGCTGTCATGTGGTGCTGTTTGTAGAATAATTGAATCAGGGGAAAAGAACCACAGCAGATCAGCGTGTCAACTGTTTTCTGTATCGCTCTGAGGACACGGGGTCCAGTCCTTAATCTGGGCCTCCTGAGAGTTCAGGCCGGACTTTGGGGGGTTAGAGCCAGGTTCAGGCTTAGTGGGATGACTGAGAGTCCACACAAAGATGGGAAGTATCCTAAGGGTTCCCACAGGTCCAGATCCGGTCTGATGAACCCCGTTTAGGGTCCCAGGGTTGCTGCAGTAGCTGTTTCAGAGCTAATGCGGAACTCATCGCTAAAGTAATGACTCATTCTGCTGTCAGTCGATCATGAGAGATTTTCCCAGCAGTGGTGACGGGATGCAGCAGCTGCACCCTGAGGGAATACTTCATGTTTAGAGCACAACATCTGCAGAAACTTGCATGAATCAAACAAACCTGCTGTTGCAATCTGGAGTTGTGGCTGCGCTTTTATTTTCCTAAATAAACGTACGTGTGTCACTGCAAACGCGGTTGAAACGGCAGTGTTACGTCTGTGAAAGGTGGCGAAATCTGAACCGTGGATGATGTCGACGTTTTCACGTAGAAGGTCAAATCATCTCTTACTAAGTGAGAAATCTCTGTCAGATCATTGGTTACAGTGTAGACAGACGAGTCATTTACATTGATGTACATGTAAAGAATAATTTGTTGCGTGGACTGTGACAACTATCACCTTCCTTTGATGTCATGAAAACCATGAAAGAGTTCTCAAACACAAAGTTTTTGTTTCTGGAAATGTTTCTACAGACAAACACATCCAAGAAGTACGTCAAGCAGATACTGACTCTAAGTTTTTAACAAAATTCTTTTAACCATGTATCTAACGAAGACCGCCAGCTGATGGTTATTTAATGTTGAAATGCATGCTGGGTATGAGGCAGCAATAAGACGGCTCGGTCCCAGCAGAACTTTCAAGACGAGGACGGGAAGCAGTGATGGACCTCCTGATAGTGATACTGTGAGACAGTTAAAATACTTGGAGCTGTAATCAGTGAGGAAATCACTGGAACAGCTGAAGATGACATTACACGATTTCAGCTAATTGTCATCTCCATCTCATCTTATCCCTTCAAACTCTGGACCTGCGCATCACAACTTCCTGTATGATCATTCGCATCTCAAACGCATCACAAACCAGAAGCAGAGAGCGCAAACCTCCACCAGTGCAGCTAACGCCAGTATATACTTTTAATGGAATAGGGTTATATTTTTTTAAATGTAATCTAACCCAGCAGTCCCCAAACCAACACGGAATATGTCAGACAATATTTTCACAGACTGGCCTTAAAGATGTTGTGGATAAATACAACAAAATAAAACCAGTACAGGTACCAAAAATCCAGAAGATTTATTCATAACACACGAGAAAAGAGCCAGGGAAATGGAGTTAACGACAAATACGATAAAAAAAAATCATGTTAAAAACCCTGAAAACCATAAATTTCACACTGGAGCCTCAACTCTTGCGGCCAAACGACTAACTGACCGGTACCGGTCCGTGGCCCGGGGTTTGGGGACCGCTGACCTGAGCAGAGTGCAGTTATTTTTAAAAAAGTGCAAAGTATCGGATTTTATTTGCTCTGTTTAAACCCATTTTAATCCTGTAATGCAAACTGTATTATATTTGATATCAGCTTTTGGGAGTTTTTCAGATCTCTGCATTATCAGTGTGATTTATTTATTTATTTTTTACTAAAAAACCCTGAAAAACTGCGCAAAAATACCAAAGATTCAAATGAAGTCTCATTTATGCAAATGTACTTATTTTTCCAGTGTTCAGAGTGTTAAATAAAGTCTCCAGTTTTATATTTTTCTGGCAGTTATTTAATGGTTCAGGCTCTACAGGGTTAAAAATTCATAGTTTTGAGTTTAATTATTTTTTTCATTTATGTGGGTATAGTACGCGTGTAGTAATAAATATCATGTTTAAAGAGTTTGTGTTTAGTTTTCTAAAAGAAAAAAAAAGAAACCGTTTTAATAAATAACTCTCAGCATTTTTATGACTTTGATCTTCGGACCAGTCTGTTGACCTTGACAGAGAGATCAGAGGTCAAATATGATGTGATACTTTACATCACATCAGTCCTGTCACTAACTGTATGTATTATTGTAGGGTTTACCTTACACCTAAAGCGCCTTGAGGTGACTGTTGTGATTTGGCGCTGTAGAAATAAATAAAATTGAATTGAAATTAAATGTTCACAATACAAAACCAACTTTTAACAATTAAAGTTTCTAAGTTTTATGACTTTTTGTCCATTTCTGACCAATAAATCATGAAGTTGAGCTCGAAGACTTTGGTGTATGTGAGCCATATTTAATGGACTGATAACGTGACTCCGCTCTGCAGTCCACCAAAGTTGTTTTTTGTGGTGTTGTTGTTGTAGTGTTGTATACCCAGTGTTGGGGAGTAACGGAATACATGTACCGCCGTTACGTATTTAAAATACAAAATATGAGTAACTGTATTCCGTTACAGTTACCGTTTAAAAAGGTGGTATTTAGAATACAGTTACTTTGTTGAAATAAATGGATTACACGGCGGTACTTCCCTGTTTCATATTGTGGCGGGTCAGGACTGTTTGGGTTTTGTTTGACAGCTACGTTCTGTTGTTCCAGGCAGCAGCGTTACGGTTGCCATGGTTACAGGGTGACGCTCTTTCTGCGTGTTTCCTGGGTGAGAGAGGCATTTTTGTTGTTGTTGTGCTAAGCTAATAGGCAGAATGCTACCGGTATAGCTCTAAAGAATGTAGCATCATAGGCAGTGTAGTCCGTGCTGCAGGGAGAATGGACTGCCATACCCGTTATGTGTCTGTGAGCGAGGGAGGGAGAAAAAGGAAAAGTACGAGCTGTCATCGAGCAAAAACGGGAGCTGGAAGCATGTAAATATAATAATAACCACTGCAGCCAAGAAGAGAGCCTGACGAGCCCAACTGTAAGTAAGCTATTAAGACTCGACTGTACACCGTGTTCGTGTTTTCCTCCAAAGACAAAAAGTTCCGTTGGAGCAGCCTTTCAACGCCTCTCTCTGTCTCTGCTAGCAAAGTTGACCCAGACAACAAAGTAAAGCTAGTTTTCAGCTATGAGCCCGACACAGAACCCACCATATTAGCCAGAGGTCCCTTTACTACGGTTCGGAGCCGCGGACCTTCAGTAACAGTAATAAATCACAGCAATAGTACATTCATGTAGTTGTAAACAGCATGATAATATATTAAGTAATCCAAAGTATTCAGAATACGTTACTCTCATTGAGTAACGTAACGGAATACGTTACAGAATACATTTTGGGGCATGTATTCTGTATTCTGTAATGGAATACATTTTAAAAGTAACCTTCCCAACACTGAGTATACCTGTTCACTATTATTATGTTTTAATTTGCGTGCAGCTCTCCTGCTCTTCCAGCGCTTTAGGCTTCGGCTCGTTGGGTTAGGTTTGGTTTTTGATTCCTGATTTTACTTTATCATTTTATTCATTTTGAGCTTCAGTTGTTGGATTTTAGATTGATTTATTATTCAGGATTTATTTACTGTTCTACTGTTCGTTCTGAAGTTTTTATCAAGCTTCAGTTCTAGTTTATGAATGTTGCTTCTAACCTACTTTTCAGGGTTAGTTTTCTTTCATGCTCCGTGTTGGTTTTACTTCCTGTGTCTGATTACCTGATTGTCTTCTCCTGTTGTTACCCAACACTTCTTCTTGTATTCATAGTCCTTTCTTTCTCTTGCCAGAGCTTCTGTTTATGTCCAGTCCTCTGTATTCCTGAGTTTTATGTTTATTCTCTGGGTCATTTCAGGGGTTTTGGGGGGCGATTAAAACCTGTAACTTGTCTGAGAATATTCAAGGCTTTTAGTTCAGACTGAGCAGGCTGCTGTCTTTGCTCACACATCACACACGTCAGGCCTGATCTGCCAGTCACAGCAAAGAAATGAGCTTCAAAAGGAGAACAAAGTGTTTGTTCGTGTGTCTCTGAGGTTCATGTCACCTCCTGTTCATTAGTCAGAGTGTTGAAGTTTGGTGTGAGCGAGCGAGACGGGAAACCACAGACAACGTGGCAGAGAAAGAGGCTGAGGGTCGCTGCCCCCCCTCCTCTCTTTTCTGTAAAGTTGGTTTCAGATAAGCATGAAAAAGGGAGCGAAGAAAACAGAGGAGGTCAGAGTAGCTGATCTGGTGCTTTTTCTGTGAAAGGTCTGTCAAAAAAACTTTCCTCAGACATTTGTAAATGTGGGATTTATAATTTAAAAAAGAAAAGTTGCTGTTTTTAGTGTCTGTGATGGTTGTGTCTCAGACCACAAACGCACGTACGTTCCAATGACGCTGCCAACTAGTGGCTCAAATAATGATGATAGCAGTAAAGTTAAAATGCTTGTCTGCAATGTTTTAGGGCCTTTTTAATACCAGGAACCAGCAGGACCTTCAAGGTACAAATGAAGTGTGAAGTCTGGTCTAAAATGTTTGTCTGCATGGGTCTGAGTTTCCTTACTAGTGCACACATTTTTTAAATTATTGTTTTTAAACAGTCTCTAATTTTAGCGTGGGACGCAGTGTGTGCCTCGTTTAGGCCTTTCTTACTTTGTGCCTTCGCCGCGGTTGTGAATGAGGTCCCTGCAGCTGATTTCCTCCATCAGCATGAGGATCAGTGGCAGCTGGAGAAGAGAAGCAGCTGATGTTACCTGCAGGCTTTAACGTGGACAGGAATAGTTCCTCCAGATATGAGGCTTTACACAGCAGACAGGGTTAGTGTCAGCATTACAGCTTGTGTGTGTTTAACAGAGCTTAGTGCAAAGACTTCCTGCAGCATCACTGAACTGCTGCTGACACTGAAGACTGTGGTTCATGTGCTGGAACTATTTCTTGTTTAATGACGGATGGATACACTGAAGCTGGACCTGAATCAGCTGATTGGGGAAAGCTTGTTATATACACAGACAGATGAACGTGTCGGTATCTGTCACATGCATGTTAGTAAGTGAAGACAGAGCAGTGATCTGTGTCCCTCTGCAGCTTCACTGCAGACAGTTCAAATGTTAAGCACCCCCCCCCCCCCCCCCCCCCTCCTGACATGCCTCACAACAGGACGTGTGCAGGCAGATATGAGCAGATATGAATGAAGAGCTGAAGGTTAAAAATACATCAAGTTCTGTGGGTGAATGGGAATGATAAACCTGTGTGTGTGTGTGTGTGTGTGTGTGTGTGTGTGTCAGTACAACTAACTTTGTGGGGACCTATGTTAAGTTGATACCTTGTGGGGACACCGAGTCTAGGCTTCACTCTGGGACGCTGTCTGAGGCTCTACACCTGGATTCAGGGTGGAAAACAGAACCAGGTTCATGGTCAGTTTCCTGGAAATGCATCATGACACTGCAAGTCCTCACACAGTTAAAAACGAACGTTTTTATGAACCAACAAGAGTTAATGAAATACTAAAAGCTGCAGGTAGAACTGAGATTGATTTTTTTTTTTTTTTTTAGTGTTGCCTCCTGAAAAGCAAAAGAAAGTGATTCTTTTGTCTGCTGCAAGCATGTGGGTGCTTTAAAGTACAAGGACACCAAGTTAGCATTAGAAACTCTACATGTATAAGATAAGAGTCCAAGTATATCTCCTTCACATCCTTAGTTGTCACAGTACATGGAAATTATGTGATGTTTTGTAGTAGATTTAGTGACTAAGACTCCTGGATCATTCAAATGTTAATGAAGCCACTTTCTTTCTTTAACACATATTGTGCAAAACCATGTACAGCATAAAACATGGACGTAACTTCCATGCTGAAAAAACCAAGCCAGTGCAGAAGTGCCTTACATCATGATTCTGTCTGAAAGCCACCAGACGTTGCACAAAGACCTCTGGATTTATAGAAGTCTAGTGGAAAACAGCTTTTAATTTTGACCTCTGTAAACACTTTCATGTTGAGTTTATGGGTTCAGTGACATGTTTATGGGTCTCATTCAATAAATAAATTTTCTAAATATTGGTTATGCTAGGTTTCAGAATCCAACATGGCTGTAACAGAAATGCTCATCTGAAGGCTTCTGAAAGCAATGGGTGACCTCAAGGTAGCTACATCCATCTGTTGTACAGTCTGTGTGCAGCAGTACTCTTAGCTTCATAAAAAGAAATCTGGAGCATCCATAACAGCTTCAAAATGTATATAATCTAAAAGTTGCGAAACTGAGGCCATATAAAGCAGTTCTTTTATATTATATTGAGTTCATAGGTCTGCATACTCAGAGTGAACAAGTATTGCCCACAATTTTCAAGCAGTGACATTACATGCATTTTATTAAGTGAAATTTTAAGTGAAGCCAACTTCTAATTTTTTTACAGTGTACTGTTAACATCAGTTATTTTTGCCTCTGCGTGATTCGTCTGTTCCTCCACTTTAATGATTTTGTCAGATTTTAACTTTTCTGCTGATCACACAGTTTGACGTGCAGAAACAAACTGTTCAGTTAAACAGGGAAAAAGGGACTTACTGTTGTTTCTATCAGTGTGGAAAACATTTTTATGGTCTTTATTCAGTTTTACTTTTGTCTACTTTTAGTTCTGTGGTTGGTTTTTTTTCCCCTCTGGCTTCTCAAGTTTCTACTTCATGCTCGTGCTGCTGGAACGTCGTCTGCTCTTTATTCTTTCATCTGCTCGTATTCTGGCTTTGTGTTTCTGCTGTTTCTATTGATTTTTGTCATTTTTTATTTTTACTTTGAGCTTTTTTTTGTTGACACTGTTTCTATTTGTGCTGTTATTTTTGCTGATGTTTCTAATTTTTCTACATTTACTTCAACTGTTTTTATTAATTGTTACTTTTTTCTGCTGTTGTTTACATTGTTTCTACTTATATTTCCTGCTGTTTATCTTTCTTGCGCTGTTGTTTCTAATGTTTCTACTTATGTCTGATTGTGCTGTTTCTACTATTTCTACTTATATTTTATACTGTTTCTACTTATTGGGTTTTTTTTGTAAATATATGTTTTATTAGAAGCAGGTATCGCAGTTGTTACAAATTAGTAGAACTTATGCCTCCTTTTTCTCTAAACAAAACAAGACAGACAAATAAACAAAGAAAAAAACTCTCTATGGGCCCCGACTGCCAAAAATTTATATTTACCCAAGATACGCAAATAAAGAGTGCCAAGTTAGTTCAAAATCTTTCACATTGTCATTCATCTTATTTTTTCAAGGTGAAGAGTATTTGTGAGTTCTGAAAGCCACATCTTTAACACAAGAACCTCTTTGCCTTTCCAAAGCTGCAGGATCAATTTCTTTGCGATAATCAATGCATATGATATAAACCTTGTTGTAAAAGTTGTAAACTTTGTATTTCTTTGGAGATCCCAAAGAAAATTACTGTTGGATTTGGCTCAATCTTGTTTTTAAGAATCTTAGACAGGCAGGTAAAAATGGCACACCCAAAACCCCGAAGCCTTGGGCAGAGTGCAAAACTATGTAACAGATTTCCATAATGTATCATACATTTTTCACAGAGAGGAGAGCAGTCTGGGAACATTTTGTGAAGTCTTTCCCTTGAATAATGTAACCTATGTACAATTTTATATATATATACTGAATATATGAATTAAACAGTGATGGGAATTAATAAAAGGTGTATTTATATTGCGTAACACCTCCTGCCAAAAATCTGTTTCTACTTATTGTGTTGTAATTTCCTCCTTTTATATGTACTGCTTCTGTTTATTGTAATCTAGTATTTCTAAATATATCAGCCTCGTGTTAAATCTGGTAATTTTGCTGTCATTTCATTAGATTTAGTATTTCTACTTTTATTTATGTTATCCGTCACTGTTTGCTGTTATTTCTGCTATTTCTACTTTTTCTGTTGTTGATATTATTCCCACTTTCTAGTATCTCTACTCTTAATCAAACAATTTCTATTGACTGCACTGTTATTTCAAGTGTTTCTACTTTTAGAAACTGTAGTGGTTCATGCTAGTTCACAACCAGTGTTACATATACCCCCCCCCCCCCCCCCCACTTCCTGTCTGGCTCTTTACTTTCAGCTGTTTTATAAAAGCCCTCCCCCCCCCCCCCCCCCCCCCAAAGAAAATAGAAATAAATAAGTGTGTCAGCTGTTCCATTGCTTGAGCTTTAAAGCAGCTGAATGCTCTCTGTCCGTTCATCTGTCCTTGGGGACATGGATGAGGGAACTGGAGTCTCTGTAGGTCACGGGGTCATCCACTGCTGCTGCGGGGGAGGGGAGGTGTGTTAGTGTGTGAGGTCAGAGGTCAGTCTGTAGCTTTATCTCCTCACTTGCCAGAAAATAACCGGGTGTGTTTGATATTTTTTTTCTCCTCTCTGATGTGTGTTTGGGTGCATTTGTCATTCAGCCTCCACAGACGGGTGGAGATTAACTGTCTCAAGGCACATTAACCTGAGGGTGTGTTTGATTTGTTACTCTAGAGCCGTGACTCTCCTCCTCTGTCCTCCTCAGTAAGTAGGGTGTGTTTGTTTTATGTAACACCGATGTGGGTGTGCTGTTCTAAGCTTAGTCCCAGAAGACCCGGGGGGTACATCCTTTTCGATCAGCCTGTTTGTCTGTCCGTGTGTCAGCAGCTTAATAACAGGGGTGTGTTTGTTTTTGTTTATCATCCAGTGACCTCGCTGTGGGGTTGAGTTAGATCAACTCTTTGTTGGTCAGGATTACTTGTTTTATTAAGCGAAAACAGACAGAGGAACAGGATGGAGGAATTTACTTCAAAAACATGCTAATTTCAGCTTGTTTTCTCCTCTCTGCAGCCCTCGTGGGTGCATACACTGAGTTGAGCTCTCAGTGATTCATTTCCTGTCCTCCCCCTCCTTCTTAAAGACAAACCTGGATAAAAAAAACAGAAACAACCTACACTTTTTAGTTAAACTGTTCAAAGTTTATGAGATGACAGCAGACTTAAATTTGCTGTCGTTTGGGGGGCGATGCATTTCCCAGGTACCCAATCAGATTACAGATCATTTGTTTATGTATCCAATCAGCTGATCTGTATTTGTGCTACATATCTTACATTGTACCTCGGCATAAAGGGATGCACATACATAAAGAGACTTGCAGTCACATAGAAACCACTGTTTCCATTGGTTAGGGGTGAAGGGGTGTGTCTTAACACAAACCACAATTTTTTTTTGCCACCTAAACCTAAAAAAGTTGTTTTTTTTCTGCAAGTAAAAGTAAAAAGCAAATACATGATGACACCAAAGTGCAAC